>NW_024871859.1:0-27111 GCF_019054845.1 Dipodomys spectabilis
GAGCAGGCCAGAATGGATCACAATCCTTCTCTTTACCCTTTCTGAGTAGATGAAATTAAAAGCACAATGATTTTGGTTCAGATATTGATTGAGATCCAATAAAGTGAATGTTTGCCTAGGCTAGCCTCAAATCCTAATAATCCTCTCTGCAGCTAGCAATCCAAGTGTGAGCTACCATGCCTGTCCCAAATTTCTGGTGACTAAAACATATGAACAATGTTTTAATATTTTTAAATGTTGAATTTGGGGACAATGAGTACTTTTACTTGCCTAGTTTCAAATTTCACCAAAAAACCCAAATATTAACTTTTGGTTTCCTACATAGCATTAAATAAGCAGATAAACTTTAAAAAGTAATTAACTATTTAATGAAAAAAGCTAAACAATAATCATCCTTACCACTGTAACTTTGGACTTAACAACTTGTCAAACATTGTTTATATCATAGTTGTTTTTTCTGGGCAATATTTTCAATAAACGGATCATTCCACCCCCAAGGTGGATGGCCAAACAGCCTATATCCACAGGAGTGAAAGCCAAGCCATAGGCCAACACACTAAAGGAAGACATGGTCCGGAAGTATTGTAGGTGGCAATGTCCCAACATAAGGGACAGCTTAAATAGAGCTTTTTCTTAGGAAAGATACTCTATTAACCCATACCTCTTCTTCTGGGTTTATCACTGCTTAATTGGAGACAAGTCTCATGGACTTTGTTGCGTGGGCTGGTCTGAAATCATGATCCTCAGATCTCAGGTTCCTAAGCAGCGAGGATAATAGGCATGAGCCACCAATATCTAGATTACTTATTCCTTTAATAAAAATAAAATGGCTACAGCATGGTTTAACAGAGAGCTTGAATCCTTTCCTGAGTCTTAGAGATCTTCTGACTAGAAGCAGAACAGCAAACTGACATGTGGGAAACTGTGTCTACCATATGAAACCATTTTCCAAAAGAGTATCTGGCTCATCAGTTTGGCTTCTGGACTCACAAAATTAACATTCAATTCTCCACTGAAGTAGAGGGTATCCATTGCATGCTCTGCAGCATCATAAATCACTTGCTGGTCATTAAAAACCCCTCTTTTCAATAGGAAATGCTCAAAAAATTCTGTTCATTGGATAATCATGACAACCTTAGGAGATGGGAAATACCAGTATCCAATTGTATATTGTGGTGCTTGAACTCAGGTCCTGGTCCTGATTCACTTTCTAGAACTCTACTTCTTGAACCACAGCTCCATTTCTGCTTTTGTTTTTGTTTAGTTGGTCATAGAGCTTGAACTCAGGGCCTGGGGGCTCTCCCTGATCCACTTTCTAGCACTCCACCACTTGAGCCACAGCTCCATTTCTGTTTTATTTTGTTGTTGTTGTTATTCTTGCTAGTCGTGGGGCCTGAACTCTGGGACTGGGTGCTGTGTCTCATCTCTTCAGGTTAAGGCTAGCATTCTACCATTTGAGCCATAGTGTACTTCCGGCTTTTTCTTCTTATGTGATTCTGAGGATTCCAACCGAGGGCCTCATGCATGCAAGGAAAGCACACTTCTACTGAGCCACCTTCTCAGCCCACTTATGGTTTTTGAGGGATTAATTGGAACTAAGAATCTCATATGGCCTTTTCTGCCTGGGCTGGCTTTGAAACACAATCCTTCCATCTCAGCCTCCTGAGTAAGATTGTAGGTATGAGCCACCTGTTCTTGGCTCCATTCACATTTGTATACAAGTGAATAAAGCTCAGTGATATAGTGTCTTCCTCTTTAACCAAAAGCAGGTAAGAAACCAGAATTTTATTTGAAATTCAGTTGAATTTGAGTCTATATTCTTAACAACCAGGCTGTAAGTTATTTGATCTTTGCACAAGAGTGTTAGTAGATATAGAACACATGTCATGATTTTTCTATTTCAAATGGCCCATGACAGATAGTTGGGCATGGTGGTGTAAGCCTGTAATTCCATCACTTGGGAGGCTGAGGCAGAAACACATTAAGTTCAAGGCTGTCTTGGCTATGTAGTGAGATGCCATCTCAGAAGGGCAGGAAGGAAATGGCTCCTGACTATATAAGCCTTAGCAATTACTTTCCCATCTTATGTGTCAACAAAGAAAAGCCTTAGACTCTCCAAGGCCAAACAGAAAGCATGGCCAAAAAGAATTTCCCAAAATACCTGGATACCAGCTGTGTCGACTCATTCTTGGGCCAATACAGTGTCATCCAAAGGCATTTTTGAACAGTTGGATATATGACCCCTTCTCCCGCTCTTCAGAAAGCACTTAAGACATTGGCAACTGTAATATTAAGTGACTAGCAAGTGTCACATGGTACCTGAAGGCACTAATGGTTCATGGTATACATTCTGTGAATTAGAACTTATTAAGTTTGCTGCCAAAGCTGCAGCAGGTGCAGTACCAGTTGGGAGAGGACAGCAGTGTCCATAGCTTGAGCCCTATGACCTACTGAGTGCACCATTGAACCCAGCAGCCCTTCATAAAAGGCCAGGAAAGAAGGCTGGATTGACATAGAACCTTACCTTCCTTCTCAGGGGGCCACCATGGTTCGTGAGGCTCCTTTGGTGTGGCATGCTACCGTCACCTCACTTCTGCTTCCTGGAAGGATAAGTCTGACCATATGCCTGTGTCACTTCACTCCCACTTCCGGTCTGGGTGGGTAAGGCCATTTGACTGCACACCTCACTCCTGCTTCTGGTCTGGGTGAGTGGGGGCTGTGGGCTTTCACCACAACACTCCTGCTTCTGGTCTGGCTGGGTAGTTGCCATTGTCTGTGTCACCTTACTCCTATGTCCCCTCTGGATGAGTGGGGGCCGCATGCCTGTGTCACCTCACTCCTCCTTCCAGTGTGAGTGAGTGGGGTCCTCATGCTTGTGTTACTTCACTCCTGCTTCCGGTCTGAGTGGGTCCAGATTGGCTCTGAGCTTCTTAATCCCTGTAGATGCTGTTTACCAGCATGGATTGCAGCCCAAGCAAAGCATGACATTAAGGGATTAGAATGGCACCTTGTTAGGTTTGAGAACTCTTTTATAAAATTGTGTGTGTGTGTGTGTGTGTGTATGCACATCATGTGTGTAACCGTGTTCACTGATCTTGGGGTTTGAACTCAGTGCCTGAGGTCTATCCCTGAGGTATTTGATCAACATAGAGCTCTACTGATTAAGGCACAGCTCAGCATACAGCTTTTTTGTGGTTAATTAGGATGAAAAGTCTACCAGATTTTGCTGTCTGGGCTGGCTTTGAACGACTATCCTCAGATATCGGACTTTTCTGTAGATAAGATGTATAGGTGTGAGCTACTGGAACCTCTCTCTTTGCTCAATTGCTATCCAGAGAGAAATATGCATGGCAAGCATTCCGGAGGAAAAAGAATTGAATTCTTCCAATGAGCAATGGTGAAAATCCTCAGGTTCTAGCCCAGTGTTGGTGGATCAAGCTTGTAATTCTATCAATTCAGGAAGCTGAAATCTGCGAATTACCGTTAGAAAGTGTGTGGAGGACTGAGTCCTTAAGACTCTTTATCTACAATGAACCATCACAAAACCGGAAGTTGAACTGTAGCTCCAAGTTGTAGAGAGCCAACCTTCAGTGAAAAAGCTCAAGGAAAGCACTCAGGTTGTGAGATCAAGCCCAGTGACTACAAAAAAAAAATGAGAAATATACCTGGGTATTCAGTATAAGTTTTCCATTTTAAATATCACTTTCCCATTATATTTAGCTCTGTCATAGGTGCATGAATCATAGGGGAATAAGAAGCTTGGCTAAAAAATATAGACAGCATTGTGCGGGGGAGGGGGGCACTGCATGCGTACATGCACATTTGGCAGTCCTGAGGCTAGACCCTAGGGTCTTCATCTCTTGCTTGGTTTTTTATCCATCAAGGCTGGTATTCTGCCACTTGATCTACAGCTCTATTCACAGATTTGTTTTTATTGTTAATTGGAGATAACAGTTGTACATACTTTCCTGCCTGTGGTGGCTTATTCTAAAACATGACTATTTTGAATCCTGCTGTAAAAAGTGTGTGTGCACACAGCTCTACTATAACGCTGACTTAAATTTCTTCAGGTGTATATGTAGGATTTCCTGGGTGGAATTTCCACACTGATTTCTGTTGTGGCTACATTGATTCACTTAATTGCCAACACTGTGTAGAGTGTCTTTCCCCACCTCTTTGCCAGTATTTGTGTATTCGTTGATAATAGGCATTCTCATTAGGCAGAGATGGAACTTCAACATATATTTGATTTGCATTTCCTTGATTGCTAAAGACATTGAATATTTTTCGTGTATTCTGTAGACATCTATATTTAATTTGGGACCTATCTAGTCAATTCACTTACCTATTTATTGATAAGATTATTTGTTCTTTTCCCTTAATGTTCTTTGTGTGTTTCACACAAAGTGTTCTTTGTGTGAGTCTATACATTCTAGACGTTAGGATTTCTTCTGTTACTCGAAAGGCAGGAGTTTAGGCTTATTTCACTTATTCTTACCAAAAGACACCTTGTAAGCTTCAAGTTATTTAATCTATGATTGATTTAAAAATGAGCTGACAGAATTAACTCTCAGAGTGACTGCCAACAAGTACAAGTTTTGAACTCAGAATTCAGTGTCTACAAAGAGAGATATATTTTAGTATTTTAAATAAAAAAGAGTTGTATATTAGTATTTTAAATCAATAAAAGCTAATCAGCTACATTTTCTCAAAATATGTAATTCTAAATATTTCATTACTCGTCAAGGTAAAACTATTGCAAATTTTAGCACAAATTAACAATTTTACGGTCTATTTATTTCCTTGGCAATCATTCAAGCTAGCCAAATTGAAAAAAATACTATTTTGACCAGTTGCTGGTGGCTAACATCTGCAATCCTACTACTGAGGAAGCTGAGATCTGAGGATTGCAGTTCAAAGCCAGTCTGGTCAGGAAACTCTGTGAGACCTACTTCCAAAAAACCACCAGAAAACCAGAAGTGGTGCTGTGGTTCAAGTGGTAGAGCACTCTCCTTGAGCTGAATAGCTGAGGGACTGCCCCCAGACCAAAAGGTCAAGGCCAACAACCAACCAAAACAAACAAACAAAACAAGAAGGAAAAAAGAAAAAAAACAACTGTATGAAGAGGAAGAATCTCCAAGTTTTTATTCAAATTTTTAATGCTTGTGGCAACTGTTTTCATTTGGTAAAAAGTGGACAGCTTATATATGTCATTGTGATAAATTTGCTACTATGTGGTTGCTTTTCTCCTATTTATAATTTTATTCATCTAACATTATTGAAGATGAAAAATCCATGAAGGGCAAGACATATTATTTGGCAAAACTGGTCAGTTAAAATGACTAGTACATTCTAGTACTTTGGCAAAGAAGCTGTCATTTTTATTCCCTCCCCAGGATTTGAACAATGAAAAAAAAAATGTCTTGACTTTTCCAAAAAGTGAGTAAGACTGCTCATACTGAAATAATTAGAAGATAGTGAAAAGAAAGTTTAGGGTGCATAATATGTTTAATTTTTAACCTTTCTCACAAAAAACTTCCAAGAAACTTAACACACATTTGTTATATTTATATCAAAGAGCCCACTGCAGGTGCCTGACACCTATAGTGTGCAACTCAGGAGGATGAGATCTGTGATTGAGATTGGAGCCAACCTGGAAAAGCAATAATTGCATGGATGATGCCTCCTACTATTATATCATGTCTTTTCCTCCAATCCTCAAAGTGAAGCTGTCTCCCCACATGACCATCCTTCTGATTTATTGACATTATCATTTTGATTTATGGTTTTCTCCAACAGCATGACATGTGCATGGAGGCAGGCCATTCACATCTGTATTCACATCTGTCTCTCTAGTTGCCTACAATAGTGCCTGGTCCTCAGTGCTTAGTAGTCTTGTGTGGAGATGAGCCTGTTCTGCTCATGAAATCTCAAAGTTCAATCAGGAAAGCTCATCAAACTGTGGTCTTATGGTAAACCGTCATTTCTTCTAAATATTATGTTTTCCTCCCTGTGTATCTAAGTCCACCTAAGGGTGAGATCAGTGCCTGACACCTATCGGTTGTGATAGCAAAGGTAGCTATGACATCATAGAAGTTTATTGTGAAGCTTCAGGAAGACCTGATAACTGAAGCACCCAAATTGGTAGGTTCCCACATCCTGGAATACATTCCACATATCTGCAATCAAACCATCATTCATTCTCTGCTGGGCTCAGACTCATCATATGTTTCCCTTCTCTATTTAAAATAACTAAAAATGTGTTTTTGATATGTTATTGAATTATTGAAATGTGCCTCCAACCAAAAAAATAATCCCATTAGTGGAATGTAAATATAAGGCATGGATAAAAACAATCATAAAAACTCCTAGGGAAAAGATCAAAAGTGGTAGCTACTACAAAAGTTGTTTCTTAATCCCAGCACTGGTGTCTCACACCATAATCCTAGTATAATGTAAACTAATGAAACTTTTCTTTTTGTACCAGTCCAGGGGCTTGAACTCGTGGCCTGGGCACTGAGATCATTTGATGAAAGCTAGCACTTTACTACTTGAGTCATAGCCACACTTCTAGTATATTTGGTAGTGTAGTGGAAATAAGAATTTCACAGACTTTTCTACCTATGTTGGCTTCAAATTGTGATCCTCGATGTCAGCCTCTTGAGTAGGATTACAGGCATGAGCCACCAGTCCCCAGCTAAAAGTTATTTTTGTAAGATATAAAAGTTTACTTATACGGGGGAAGAGAGGGGGAGGGCGACAGCGGTAGGGGAGGGCGGGGGCGAGGGCAGAGCCTGAGTGTTCCACACATCCCGCACCAGCGCCTCGTACGCCCCACTCTCCTCCCACGGCTGGGACAGCTGCAGTCCTCTTGGTCCTCGCGGTCCTCAGGGGCCTGTGCAGCAGCAGCGGCAGCAGCAGGCAGCCAAAGCGGCCCACCTACCCTGCAACCCAGGCCTGGCCGACGCAACATCAGGTGATGGAGTAGCTGGCTGCCAGTGTAGCAGAGAAGCACTGAATGAGCCAACCCTGCCGTTCCAGAGGAGCCCAATCCCGTGCCGCATCCATCAGTCCCGCCGGCTCAATGAGTGAACAGAGTATCTGTCAGGGAAGAGCTGCTGCATTGGTTTGTGATGATGCCAATAAAAGTGGGTGCCAGCTGTGGTTCAACTGGGTTCAGCAGAGTTCATATCTATCACCATACATGCAACAACACATTCAGAGTGCTGGGCAGGAAGATCCAGGATCATCAGTTGGTGATCAGCTGTGCCATCCCCAAAGGATTAAAGTATAATCAAGCAACACAGACCTTCCACCAGTGGCGAGATGCCAGGCAGGTGTATAGTCTTAACTATGGCAGCAAAGAGGATGCTAATGTCTTCGCAAGTGCAATGATGCATGCCTTAGAAGTGCTGAATTCACAGGAGGCAGGACCAAAATTGCCTAGATAAAATTCACATCTGCCTGATCAAGTTCAAAATGGCCCATCCCAAGAAGAGTTGGACATCCAAAGAAGACAACTGCAAGAACAGAAACGTCAGAAGGAGCTGGAGAGGGACAGGCTGGAGAGAGAAAGAATGGAGAGGGAAAGACCAGAGAGAGAAAGGTAGAGAGAGGGAGGCTAGAGAGAGGTTGGAAAGAGAGTGGTGGAGCAGCTGGAGCGGGAGCAGATGGAGCAGCTGGAGCAAGTGGAATGGGATCAAGAGAGCAGAGTGGCGAGTACTGCCACCTCTGCCTTTGTGGAGACCCCTGTAAACTCTGAGCTGGGAGACCCCTCTGCTTCTGAGCCAGGCTTTCAGGAAGTCTCTGCTGTCGGAGGCTCCAGCCCCGCAGGGTGTTATCTTGGGACCACCTGCACCTCCATCTCCTCCAACACTCCCACCAGATCCAGCCCAGGCCTCTGTATTCTCTCCTCCCCCAGAACCTCCTCCTTCACCCCCACTGCTATCCATTAGCCCTCCTCCCCCACACCCTCTTCCTAATCAAGCCCCTCTCCTGTACCACCTCCTGCCCCTCCCTTCCTGCATCCAGATTTTTTTTCAGGATCCTTTTCAGAAGACAATCGTCCTTTAATTGGACTTGCAGTTGCGATTGCTGGAGCAAAGCTTAGGAAATTGTCACGGGTGGAAGATGCCTCTTTGCCCGGTGTTCACAGATGTGAACTCCGTGTCAGCTAAAACAGACATGGGTGGTGGAAATGGACCCGTTCCCTTGGCAGGTAGCAGCTTAATGGAGGAAATGAGTCTCCTGATGGCCAGAAGGAGGAGAATGGCTGAAAAGGGATCAACAATAGAAGCAAAAAATGAAGAATCAGAACCTGTAACTTCTAAGGTCTCATCAACAAGTACACCTGAACCAACCAGGAAACCTTGGGAAAGAACAAATACAATGAATGGCAGCAAGTCACCCGTCATCTCCAGATGAGATTCTCCAAGGAAAAATCAGATTGTTTTTGACAACAGGTCCTATGAACCATTATAAGTCCACACCCTTGTCCCAGCCCAGTGCCAACCGGGTCCAGACAGAAAGCCTTGACTGTGACAGACTGAAGCACGATATTTTAGATGAGATGAGAAAAGAACTAACCAAGCTGAAAGAGGAGTTCGTTGATGCAATCAGGCAGGAGCTGAGCAAGTCAAATACTGCATAGAGAAGCAAACTAAGCAGAGATAAGACTTGAATCTGGAGAAAAACAAAAATTCCTAAAACTGTCAACATCACCCCTACAGTTACGAGCTATCAGAAGAAAGTGGAAAATGAGTCAAGGGAAAATCCCCATCCTCTGAAACCTTCTTAAGTTGTGACTCTGGAGATCATCTGTTTTCATCTCCATTTGCTGCTGCTTTGATCTTTACTGCAGGATGAAAAGAGAGTTATGTATGAGTTTCCATAACATTTATGCAGAAAATATAAACCCATCAGGCAAGATCGCCATGCATTGAGATATTTTCATGTTGAAATGAAACCACACATTTCCCACAACCCACTGCTAAAATAAAGAGTAGAAAGGCTCATGAAGTTCTCCCCCCTTCCACATCCTACCCTCTTTGAGTGCTGAGGAACTGAGCAAGCTCTGCTTTTGTATTGCATGTGTCTCTCTCAGGTTTGTCTTCCTATCGTATTTGGTATTCCATGACTAATTGAGATCAGCGCTATGTAGGTTTAGATCTTAAGATGAGGAACAAATAGAATTGTACATGTTTTCAAAGGATGACATTTACAAGAAAGTGTCTGTAGATGACCAGGTCCGTCATGAGGGATTGTAGAGTGATAGGAAGTCCAAGTAAGCCTTTAGTGGTTAATTAGAGAAGAGAGCATTAAGGACTTTCTTCAATTTTCAGCCTCCTGAATCTGGCATAGCTCTTCTCTCCAATTAACTTCCCCACAAAAGCCAAATGTTATGGCTAGTCCCATGTATGCACTGAGAGAGCATCTGAAATCCAATTTCTACTCCCAGGACAAGCAAAAATGAAAAAAATAATAAAAATAAAAGGAGGTGGAAGCAAGCACATATTAAAGTTTTAAAATGACCCAAATGTTGCTGGTCATGTGTGTAATCCTTACTACACAAGAGGCTGACATCTGAGGATTGCAGTGTCAAGTCAGCCAGGGGAGGAACCTGCTTGAGACTCTTATCTCCAGTTACACAGCACAAAACCTTGAGCTGTGGCAGAGGTGTTAAAAACACCAGCATTGATTGTGAAAGCTAAGATATAGATCCCAGAGTCAGAGGCGAAGCCGCAGGACCAATAACATTTTAAACGGAGAGAGGATGAATAGAGGATGAAATCTGAGGAGCATGGGTCAAAGTTAGCCCATACAAGAAAGTCCATGAGGCTTTCTTTCTGTGTGCATCTATGTGCTATCCTATGGCTTGCGACTGTTTTGTTCAAGGATAGAGCTCCACCACTCCCAACTTTTCATTGATTAATTGGAGCTAAAAGTCTCATGGACTTTCCTGCCCTGGGTGGCTTTGAACCATGATCCTCAGATTTCAGGCAACTGATTCATTTGGGGCTTTGCATAAGGTTCATCTCCTATTAACTACCAAGAATTAAAAAAAAAATGGAGTTGAGCTGTGACTTAAATGGCAAACTGGGCAATCACTTTTTAGGACAGCACCTAGGGCCTTATTTCAAGCACCAAGACAAAACAAGTATATCTACAAGCTTTCCTTTGGCTCATTTGGTAAGCCACTAGTCTTGAAGGAAAAGCTCTGGTATTGTATCCAATCTCTGATATGTAGCCCCATGACTAGCACATATACAATAAAAATTTTTTAAAAATGCAAAAAAAAATTTTAAATGGAAAAAAGAACATATTAACATTTTAAAATGAGCAATGGTTTTGTGGTTCATATGTATAATTGGAGCACCTCAGGAATCTGAAATCTGAGGATCAGTGTGTAGCCAGACTACACAGAAAAGTACATTAGAATCTTATGTCCATAAGCCAGAAAAAAAGCTAAAAGCTGAGCTGTGGAAGTTGTAAAACATCACCCTTGAGCCAAAAAGCTAAGAAACACAAGGACACTTGTGGTTCTGTCTTGTAAACCTAGCTACTCAGGAGGCTGAGGTAGGAAGATCACGGTTCAAAGCCTTCCTGGGTAGGAAAGTTCATGAGACTCTTATGTCCAATTAACCACCAGAAAACCTTAAGTGACACTGTGGGTGAAGAACTCGAGCATTCATCTTAAGCTGAAGAGCTCAAAGACAGCACTCAGGCCAAGAGTTCAAACCCTACCCTCCGTAAAAATAGGTAAGAAACAGCAATGAGGCCCAGAGATTAGGTCTACTGACCGCAATAAAAAAGCATTGAGGTTGAAGGGAAGAGCTGGTTAAAAATATTAAAATTAGACAGAGGCTGGTTGCTTATGCCTGTAAATCCTAGCTACCCAGGAGGCTGAAATCCAAGGGCTGCATTTCAAAGCCAGACCTACCAAATGTCCATGAGACTTGTGCATGTAATTACCAGTACGAGGAATTGAACTTGCCCTGTTTTACTCAAGGCTAGAGTCCTACCATTCTAGCTTTTTGGTGATTAATTGGAGATAAGAATCTCAGACTCCAGCTGGGAAGTTGGCTCAGTGGTTGAGTGCTTGCCTTGCATGCATGAGACCCTGGATTTGTTTCCTCAGAACCACATATACAAAAAAAGCCGGAAATGGTGTTGCAGCTCAATTGATAGAGCACTAACCATAAGCTGGAATGCTGAGGGACAACCCCTAGGCCTAGAGTTCAGGCCCCACAACCAATGGAAAATAAAAGAACCTCAAACTTTGCTGCTCAGACTGGCTTCAAACCAAGAGCATCAGATTTCAACTTCCTTAGTTGTGCTGGGCTTTGCCTGAGACTTTTCAAAAAGAAAGAAGCTGGAAGTTGTGCTGTGACTCAGTTGGCAGAACTGAGCAAAATCTCTGAGGCAGTGGCCAGTCTCTAGATTGAGAAAAAAAAAAAACATAAAAACTTTCAAAAATAAGTAACACAAAGTAATACAAAAAATGTTAATATGATGCAAAGGAAAACTATGTTTCTTTTAAATGCAGCAAACAAGAACACACTACAAAATTTCAAAATAACATACTGAAAGTAAAGGGAAAGGAAAATTTTTAAAATTCATGCAAATATTAAATCTAAACTGACATGACCAAAATCTAATGTTATCAGAAACTTATCTCTTACTTTTCTCTCACTTGTAATTGCTTACAAGCAATTGTCCCTCCAGTTTCAGCACTAGTATGGTGATTTGGAAATGACCTTTCTATGCAGCCTTGTCTGATTAGGGATCTTCCTTTTTTAGCCTCGAGTTAAACTACAGCCACTACCCTCATTTTAATTCACAAATCCTTTAAAACTCAAACTCAATATTCAAATGATGGATCATATGTAAAAGTATGAATAAACATCAGAGATCCACCAGAGATCCTCTGAGGAATACAATCATAACAGTAGAAGAGCACTGACCACTCAAGGCAGGTAACAGTAGGAAGATTTAGCATTTCTTTTTTTTGGATGTGCAGGGGGTTGAAAACAGGGCCTTATGATTGCTAGGAAGGAATACAATTCAGTGATATTAATTATATCCACACTACTTTGTAACCATTACCTCTGTTCGTGAACTTTCTTTTCAATACTGATGGAATCCACACAATCATTGAGTATTAACCACCCCCAATGACCTGCCCCAGAAACTTTTAATCTTCCATTTTTCTCTTATGAAATGGTTTAGTCAATATATTTCACATAATAGATTATTTTTGTGTCCATCGATGACAGATATATATTAATTGCAGCCTTTTGTGGATGAGTCATCATTTATGCATACCTCACGTTTTATAAACCTATTCATCTGATAGACACTCCAGGTGTTTACAACTCCTGACTATTGTAAACATTGCTGATGTTATCGTTGGCATGTGAGCTATTGGTTTTTGTTTTCAGTTTTTTTGGGTATACAATGAGCAACCGAATTGCTGGGTCATGTGGTAATGCTATGCTATGTTAGAAGAATGTGTCAAATTCTAACATAATTGCTATATCACTTTCATCACCACAGAAATGTACAAATGGTCAATAAAATATACAAAAGTATTTCAAATCTTCCACAGCTGTGCGCTAAAGGATCATTTCTTTTTACTTTTTACTTGGTTTTATTTAGGCCATGCAGGTCTTGAACTATGTAGCATTGTCTAGAGCTGAAGTGAGAACAATACCAAATGCCACTGACCCAGCCTCCAAAAACATTTATTCTGGTAGTCATTTTTTCTAGAGATAAATTTTAGTGATTATATGCATGTTAACTCTTTTAAAATAAGGTTTTGAATTTTAAAATGACATATAATTGTAATGACTCTGTGTACCATCTTTATTATAAGAAAAAATATATTTACTAAAACTATAAAAAGACAAAAAGTGTTTTAACTATCTGAGTTAGATGTCAGCTTCCCAGCAGAAAAATACATTACAATCACAGTCTGATAAAGACCCAAGCGAAATAACACAATAAGAGCTCATCTAAAGTAAAATGAAGAGCAAGGACTGGGGCAGGAGTAGAGCACTTGCTTGCCAAGCAGCCTCTGAATCAAAACCCCAGTACTGCCAAGGGATAAATAAAATATTAACACTTAAGAAAAGGTGCATATTATAGTATGATGGATGACATGGAGGTACACACCTGTACCTAGGCAGTAGAAATATGAAGTTAAGAACAGTCTTGGCTACATAATGAGACTCATCTTGAATAACATAGAATAAAATAAATCAAACTACATTTTTAAAGACTTAGGTGTAGTTTAAATATAATTCAAATCGTTTTGCATGTGCAAGGAACTGATATAATGCACAAAAATTATATGCTTTAATAACTACAATGTCAGTTTATCAGTGCAGTACAAGATGCCCCTTGTCTGGAATCCATTCTAAGACAGTTGGTGCACCTGTCTTCTGGGATGGACTGAGGGCGTTGCTAGGCAAACAATATTTTGATCTCCATTCTTGGGTCCCACTTACAAATCTTTTTTTAGTAGACCCCCTACAAATCTCTCCCATCCCAATAACAGCCTCCTGGCTTTCAAGTGAGGTTATCTTTGATATCTCTTAGGGCTCTCCACTCTTGGCTGGTACTACTCTGTTCCTAGGCCCAAATTCAGCAGCTTGTTCTGAGAAGAGTGGTAGCTATTTTGCTAGCCAACTCTGTCCTCTGCAGTCTCCTCCTCAAATTAGTCTTTGGTATCAGTATGAATCTGCTCAGATGGTAGAGCCAACCTGGGCTGGCTTTGAACCCTGATCCTCATATCTCAGTCTCCCTTGCACCTGGCATCATTTCTTCCTTCGAGGAATATTTCAGGGGGATAGAATAGCACAGCATCACATACATTTGTTAGGAATTGCCCCGGGGTGAGCCAGATGCTCAGACTCAAACCACTGACCTTGATATTGCCTTTGGTGTCCAATAGGATGTTGTTGGACTTAAGGTCACGTGTGATTCTGTTTTGGTATAGGTGGTGAACAACACTTACAATTTGTATGATGAGCCTCCTGGTTTAATCCTCATATTGATGGCAGGATTTTCAGATCCACCCCAAGAGGTATCCCCTAATGGCCAGTTCCATGATGAGACATACATACTCTTCCTTCTCCATCACTTAGTACAACCTAATGATGTGTTTGTGCCATACCGTCTTAAAAATGTTCACCTCATTCTTTATCCAATGATGAGGACTCTCCCTTCTAGAGTATTTTAAATGCCACATCCTTGTCTGTGAGTTGGGGATGTGCCAGCTTCACTTGTCCATAGGTACCTTTGTGGATGAGCTCTTTCATCTGGTATTGTTTGTTGATCTCTTCCTTCAAGGAGCTTGAGCTTGATTTTTGTGTTCTTCCATCCTTCTGCTATTATGGGAGGTAGCAACCCTACCTAAAATAAACTAAATAAAATATTGGAAAACCCAGAAAAAGTAAAAAGAAATACCAAAATCCAAATGACAACCAGTCCCCACAACCAAAACCATCAGCTTTGAGTCAGTCCAGCGGGTCATCAAGCAAGATTTCCCAGACCTGTTAACTGACATAGGTTGGAACATGGTGGCTTCCTATATATCCTGCATGGCCTCACACCTTGGAGCAATCACAACCAGGCATAGTGATATCATGGAGGAAATGGACCAATCAGACTCTGGACCAGTGAGGTCCGAGAAATAGTGGACCAATCACAGCCTGCCAAAATTGACACTCTAGCTCTTAGGCTTCAAAGACTGTTACTAAGGACTCCAGGTGGGTTTGAAGTTGCTCTGGTATTTATCATGGCATTTCTGAAACCACTAGGACAGTGGTCAAAATCCTCTGATTTTCTAGAGGACTACTGCATATTATAAATTGCTTCAGTGGAGACACTAGCTAATAGCCTCCATTCTTGATGGCCACCTTATCCTATGTCTTATTCCAGCAATGGCCCTGCACAAGGCCTCCCTCCTTCTCAAGGACACCTGTGTCCTACAACTTCCTCCTGAGAGACAAGTTCCAGGCTGGATTTGAGCCACAGTCCTCACAATTCACCTTCCTGAGTAGTTAGGATTATAGGCCTTAGCCATCCGTAGGTACTTAGCTCATCTCTTACATTTGGAAGAAGTATATTTGTTAGAAAGGTGGGTTTTCAATATGTCCTTTTAGCACCTTAAATTGTTTCCCTTGCTGTCCAATAGTTAACCTATTTTCTCATGGGAAAGTTTTCATAATAACATTGAAGATCACTTGGGTGTGATGAGTTGTGTCTGTGCTTTGGGAGGTTTTCTGTCTTTATTTAATTAAAATGTGTCTTAGTGTGGACCTGGGTAATTATGTTAATTGACTTTTTGAGCTGCTAGATTCCTGCATAGAAGGGTTCATGCTTTCAATCAAAATTGGGAAGGTATTGGTTATTATTCGTTCAAATACTATGTATTACTTTTTTCCCTCTGTACTTTAAACATATATACATTATACATATATATTCAAATTGTATATTTGAATATACATACCTACATATTTATATTACATATACATTTATATACATATATTTATTATCACACAGCTTCCACTTTTGTGATTGTTTATGGTAGGAAGTTTAATTGATCTATATTAGAGTTCGAAGTTTTCCTCTTTATTTCTAGATAAAAATATGCTTTTCTTGGCAAGGATATTGAAACAGCATCAAAGCACAGCCAGCCTCTTTCTCTCTCTCTCTTTCTCTCTCTCTCTCTCTGATTTCCTGCCTCTGTCAGGTTTTTGAGCACAGGGTCATTGCTTATTGGGTTCTTCTAGTGTGTGCTGTGATCTTTTGCAATGTCATGATCTGATTCAAAGGCCACGAGGTCTGCACCTGGAAGAGGAGCTGTTCCAAAGTCAACCTGCATGCACCTGGATGCACCTGCCTGCCTCTGTCTTGATGTCAGAGCCCCTGTATCCACTTGGGAGGCCTTAGCAGATACCCCTTTGACAGGACTGCTGGCTAGTGACTGTGGACAGCACAAGCACAGCCTCTTGTTTTACCTATCAGAAGTCTGCAGTGGAGCCTGGGGGTGTTCTTCTGTTGGAGGATATGCTTGGAGCAAGGCAGGGGTTGAATAAGCCTCACTGTGGCCTGACTTCTGGGGCACAAAAAAGGCCAAGTATTTCTCTGGGCTCTTTTCAGAATATATGGGCAGGTTCGGGAGCAGAACCTGAGCTCGGGGGCCCCTAAACACAGGGTGGGCAATGAAGCTGGGAGGGACAGGGCTGTCCAGGTTGGCACGGGGCAGATGATGAGCCTGTATTAGTAGTCTGCTGGCTTACAAATGAAAAGTGATGCGAGTTTGCTACCCAGACATATCCCACTAAGACTGGTTGCACCAGAGAGTCCCATGCTAGTGGGGGGAAACTGCTAAAGACAGCAGTAGATGGACCAGGAGCAGTTGGCGCTCTTTGTGGGCAATTCAATGCTGGCTCTGGCAGGGGGAATCTGAAGGTTCCCTAACTCTGCAGATCTAGGGAAACATGAGCCCAAGCAGACACCAGGCTTGGCCAGCTGCACACTGGACAGGCTGGTAGGTGAAACCTTGCTGGTTGGCTTTGCAGAGTCCTCAACCTGGCACACCTGCCAGCACAAAAAAAAACTGCCTAGCATCTCCTGAATCATAGAACTTGTAGACAGCACCTCTCCTAACTTGGACATGCAGTGTCCAGCTGTCTAGAAGCTGCTATGGTCAGTGCAGGTCTGGGAGGAATGGCAGGCCTGCTGCTGGAGGGAGCAGATGCCCCTTCCAAGGCATCTGGGGGGAAGGGGAGCCCCTGGAAATAGGCTGGTCTGTCCTGCCCAAAGAGAACACCTCCAGTTTGTTTGCCTGTTTGGTTGGATGGAGGGTCTCCCCTTGGGGACAGTGGTATTAGGAGACTGTGTTGGTGAGATTATCCCAAAATTAAACAGTCGCTGAGGGAGCAAAAGAGTAAAGCTTGCTCAACTGCCCATGGCAGGTGGAGTTAAGGTCATGACAGCTTCTCTCTTGAAAGATCCCGAAGCTTTGTCACCAGAAGACAAGTAACATCATGCTGGCATGGAGTCTAATGGTTTTAGGAAATTTATCAGAGAGCCGTACTTGGCTTGTATGTCACTCAATTGGGCTCACACTGGGTGGGGAGTTTGGGCTTTAGAGCTGGGCATGACAGCTTGATCTTTTTGATCCAACACCTTCTGGAAGGTGTTGGAATTTTAGGAGGTCTGAGTACATTATGAGATTATGTGTGTTCCTCTGAGCTTCATCCTTGGTTTGTGACAGGGATGAGCCCTCCTTTCTTGCTGTCATGGTGCCCTCAGAGTGTGGGCTGGTTTCTGGCAGGTAGAAAAGATTAATGTGCCTTCTAATCCCTGAGCCTCACTAGGAAGGGCTGTTGTTTGCAGGGAGGATTGTGTCATTGGGAGGTCTTTATGTTCTTTGAGTAAGGGAATCTACATACTTCAGAGCACATCTTGGCTTTCTCTCTAAATGTTTAATTTCTGTGGAAGACTGGTATCTAAAGGCCTAAAAGTTTAAGGCTCCAGAGGCTTTCTAGGTTTCCAGACATATCCAGGGATCCAGGGTTTGTTCATTTTCATCTTACAAAGACAGCTCTAACATCCTCCCTTAGTCACGGTATACTGAGCCCTTTGGCTCTGGCATAAATGAGGAAAGACAGGCAGGGCTGTTGCTAAGGAAAGCAGACAGGGCTGCATTGTTGCTGAGAAAAGGCAGGCAGGCCCTCTGTTGTTACATAGTTTCATTTTATTTCCCATTGTTTGTAAATAAAGCCTCCTGATTGGACTTCAGGAGCTGTCCACGATCATTGCTCCATTACTTTTCCCTGCTCTTACCATACTGCCTTTCCATTTAAATTCATTTTTACTTTTAATTTTTGTCAGAAGCAAAGAGGCAATTAAAAAATTTATATGTAATGTTAATTTTTATTCTTTTTTTGGAGGGGGAAGTCGTGGGCTTGAAATTCGGGCCTGGACGATGTCCCTCAGCTCTTCACCTCAAGGCAAGAGCTCTACCACTTGAGCCACAGATCCACTTTCGGGCACTTTTCTGCTTATATGGTGCTGAGGAATGGAATCCAGGGCTTCATGCATGCAAGGCAAGCACTCTACCACTGAGCCACTTTCCCAACCCATAGTTTTTATTCTTGAATTACTAAAATTCATGCAGAGCATGTCAATTCAAGCAGCATAAAATGGCAGACGGCATGAGTTTGATCTCTGTCCCTCTCCTGTGGCTGTCTTGCTCTACCCTAGGGTGACCACTCCTACTAGTTAGTTATGTATCTCTGCATCTAAACCAAATGTGCACAAAGGAGAAGCTATTAAAAATAGACTAGCCCACAGTTACCCAAGGTCCTCCAAACCTATCTTACTAAGAGGCCAAATTTCCAATTCACACTATGGAGAGTCAAACTTATACACTCAGGTTCAAAGACCTGAACCAAGTCTGTGCTGGAACCACATGACTGAAGTTGGTAGCTCATTGTTCACTATGGAAGAAGTCTGCAATAGCTGGGAATCTGCTCTCTGCCTTTCCCACTAAGTCACAGTGTCAGGTATGAGAACTAAGGAGTTACACATGCCATTTAGAGGTTACTAGACTCTGGGTTTTAACTTTTGTAATTCCAAGTTTCACTTCAGATCAAATATTGGGCCTGCATAGCAGCAGCCCAAGAGAAAATGATGTCCAGAACTTTTGTAAGTGTTTCAGACTATTTGAATTTGCTTTTATTGATTTATCGTTTTTCCTACAATGCACACCTGTGGTCAAATGGGGGCTTTCTTACGGCTTAAGGAATTTTTTATAACATCACAATGAAATTGAAATACACAGCTATAACTATTTCTCTTAAGGAATACTGATGGATTTGGCCGTAGGAGAGTTCAAGCTGATTACCTCCAATATTATAGGCAGGGGTTCTATTACATAAGTCCCCTACTCCAACCTTTGTTCTTCACTTTGAGCATATCAGCACACTGCCTTATGGATTTCAAGAATGCAGATGTAAACTATCTGTTAAGAATCTGTCTTTGGAAAGGATGATGCTCTCTTTTCTCTCACTCTTATAGATGTTAATAACCCGTTTCATGGAGCTGTATGGCATAAGGCATTTTGCTACAGTATCAGATGATTCTGAAGTGATACCACTATTCTTTTAACATCAATCATTCTAGATTTAAAGAAAAAGACCTTGAATATCTTGAGTAAATTGATGAGGTCTTTAAAATCCAAAAGTTAGAGCAGCTGTTCAGATTTTGGATTCCATGAAGTATCCTACTGGATTTAATTTTTAAATGAGAAAACAGCTGCTTTCATGACCCATCTAACTATAAAACTTTCTTGGTCTTAGTTACATTGCATTTTAAGGTAAATGACAAAAGTGCCAACTTATTGACTTTATAAGGGACTCAGGATTACATAATTAAATAGTTGTCAAAATTTACTGAGTTGAATAGAGAACGTGCTTAATTTATATTAAAGTAGTAATGTATTGCCATTAATACAAGGATGGATTTTATTAGTAAATACTGAAAAGGAAAAAAAGTATTTCTATAGGGGATTCATCCTGGCAATAGTCACTTTGCAGTAGGCTGATCCTTCCTGCCTTCTTTCAAACGCATGTTATTGTTATATGTTATTATTCAAACGTGTGTTATTGTTTTAGTTCCTCTCAAGAGCTATGGGGCTAATCTTGGATTCCATTAAGAAAACACCAAAGTGCATATTGATATTATAACTTTTTATTTATTTATTTTTTTGTTGGTCATGGGGCTTGAACTCTGGGCTTAGGAGCTATCCCTCAGCTCTTCAGCTCAAGGCGAACACTCTACCACTTGATCCACAGTGCCACTTCCGGTTTTTTGGTGGGTTATTGGAGAAAAGAGTCTCACGGACTTTTCTGCATGTTCTGGCTTTGAACCGTGATCTTCAGGTGTCAGCCTCCTGAGTAGCTAGGATTGCAGACGTAAGCCACCAGTGCCCAGCTCTGATATTACGATTTTTAAAGACCAAAAATGATCTATTGTATATTTCCAACAATACATAAAGTCCATAACAAATAAAGACTTTAATGTTATTTTAAGCAGTTGTGTAAGGGGGTTATAATTCAACAAATACGGACACCTCATATGCCTTAACTACTTCTTTGAATTTTCTCTTTATTGTCAAGTTAAAAAAAATTTGGATCCACTTTAGTGAAAATTTCCAATTGGACACTTTGTCATGTACCCTCTGCACCTAAAAATAGATAAGAATTCACTTTGTTTTTAAATTGTTGGAGCAAGTTCCAAGACCTCCACATATGTTGAATGGAAGTCACTGGTGTATGTTTGGCTCCTGCACATGGCCAGTGTTGTAACAGGATCACACATGAGGACATGGATAGTACTGAAGGACAAAATTTTGGGATCAAACACTAGGACCTGGCAGCCACCAAGGACAGAAGGCATTGGCGGATGCCCTTGTAGTTCCTGCAACACTGCCATGGCTGTAGCAATGGCATCATTCTGTGCACCTCGCATACCTGTAGAAACCTTGGCAACAGTCCTACAGGCTCAAGACTAAAAGAGCCAGTGGGTTCATGCCAACCTGTGATTGGTCCATTGCAGCCATTGTGAGTGGTCTCTGCAGTCCATTAAAGTGCTGGGATTTCCTGGTGACCTGCTGGACTCATTGACAATTTTGAGTGTGTGGTATTTTTTTTTTATTTGGAGGGGGGCTATGTTTTGTTTGGGTTTGAGTATTTCCTTTTGGTTATTGCTCTGGGGTTGTTATTTGCTTAGATAAATTTAGGTAGATTTACTTCTTGCCATCCTAGCAAAAGATGGGGGAACACAGTGAATTATCCTCAAGCTCTTAGGAAAAGGAGATTTTTACTGAACAAGACAGTATGAAGGAGATTATTAGCTACGGCAGGAGATTTTCCCTGAACAATGCAGTGCGAAGGAGGAGATCACTGACTATGGTAGCTATGGATATGTAAAGTTGGCCTAGCACCACCTAATGGACACTAAGGTGGTAATGAAAATAATCCTAAAAGGAGAGTTCAAAAATTGTCAGATCAAATATGAGATGGACAGGCCGGGATTGTGGATCAGTGGTAGATGTTTGCCTCTCATCCAGGAGGTCCTGGGTTCAATTCCTTAGCTCCACAAGAACAGAAAAAGCTGGAAGTGGTGTTGTCGCTCAAGGGTAGAGCACTAGACTTAAGCTGAGGAGATCAGCCACAGTGCCTAGGCCCAGACTACAAGCCCTAAGACCCACAAAAAAATAAAAAAATTAGATGGATATTATTACGTTTTTCCATCACTCACACATGATTAGGTCATACCAGGTGAGGGAAAAGGATGAGCACCAATACCTGGCAGTGGAACTGGCCATCTAGAAACCTCCTGACATATATGTGAAAATCATAACACCTATTCAAGAATGAAGTCGCGAGATTGTTCAGATTGTGAGTACTGTGCATTACTTTAATGAATATATAAATGAACACGGAGACATTAAACCCAATAACATCGTGTTGGACGACAAAGGCAATGTGAAGGTCAATGACTTTAGCATGAGCATGAGGATTTCCCAAGAGTAGTTGCTGAAGGACATATTGGTACCTTAATTTTGTCCCTATAAAATATTCCTACATGGAAATTACAATGGTTGCAATGTAGACATCTGGTGTTTGGGAGTTCTCATTTGTATTCTATGAGGATGGCACATTTCCCATTTGAATATATGAATTTTAGCCAGATAGAGGTAATTGTCTTGGAGATCACATACATTTCTCCATTCACTTGTCTCCAAAAGAACAAAATATCATCTTGAAACTGAAAACTGCAGACCCAAAGGAGAGGCAGAGTATGGAACAAACAATAAAGATTGGCTCAACCAAGTTGAGGAATATTTCCTCTGTCCTGATGAGCTACTATGTAATAAGCTAAACCCTATTATTCTTGCACTCATATGTGATGGGGTACAGCCTGCTTGATATGTACAAATCTATATTGGACAGGACATTCAATGAAATCATTAAAGTAGAATGACAGCAGTGAAATTAAATCAGTGACTTCAATTGTTTCAGTGTGCCCATCTTCTGCAGATATATAGTATGTACATATGTATATATTTCACAAATACATTACATATTAAATATGTTATACATAATTATATATGCGTAAATATACATAATTTTGGAGATGTAGTTTCATGGAATTCTCTGCTTTTGCTTCAAGCCAATATTCTCCTCATCTGACCCTCCTTAGGTGCTAGGATTATAGACTGGGGCCAGGCAAAATATTTCCTAATAAATGCAACAGAGAGCCTGTCTTTAACTTCCAAGGAATATTAGAAACTGAAAGATAGTAGAATGATGAATGTAACATAAAAGACTTAAGTGCTTGTAAAATTTCCAACACTTATTTCATACAAACATTAGGGGACAGTGTTACTAGATTTATCGTTTACAAAAAGATTAATAAAAACTTAAACACAGATACAGATCCCAGGTGGAAGTGTGAAAGTAAGTGGAAGGCCCATAAATTCAAGTCCTAGTACTGACCCATAACCATATATAAAATTAATTTTCTATGTGTTTTATTATAAAAATACTGTACAGAGGTGTTTCAGTTACATGAGCAAGGTAATGAGTACATATCCTATCAAGCATTGTTGCCTCCTCCTTTTTTTCCCCCTACCATCCCTTCCCTCCCACCTAAACAACTACCCCCCCCAAAGTTGTAAAGGTCATTTTCAAGGTAGTGTCTTGTACATCAAATTTTTACAATGGGTCAACCTGTATCCGTAATTAACTATTTTGTGTTTTCCCTTACTGTCCCCGAATTAGAGAAGTATATGTACAAGATGGAGGTTACCAGAATCAAATATAGTGAAAACAGGGTTTATACCATAGGGGAGGAATATACAAAGCAACCAAAAATCCCATGGTACCTTATAAATAGGTTAGAAACAATAGCAAGAAAGGAAAAACTACTTGCGTCCCTATCTTGAGGTTTATTTCACTTAACTTCATCTTATCCGGTCATATGTACATAGATTTTGACCTTTTCTGCTTGTCCTAGACATGTACTACTTATTGCAAATAAGGGAAACCATGGGACCTATGTTTCATTGGACATGCCTTACTTCACTTAATATATTTTTATCTCAAGACTTTCCATTTCCTAACAAATTGGGCGATGTCATTTTTTCTGATGGAGGCATAGAATTTATATATATATATATATGACATTTTCTTGATCCATTCCTCTACTGAAAGGCATCTGGGTTGGTTCCATATCTTAGCTATGATAAATAATGTTGCAATAAACATAGCTGTGCTGGTAGCCTTAGTATGGCCTTATTTGTGATCAGTTGGGCAAATGACCGAAAGTGGGATGGCTGGGTCATAGGGCAGCTCTATGTGTAATCTTTTGAGGAACCTCCATACTGTTTTCGAAAGTGGTTGAACAAATTTATACTCCCACCAACAATGCAGTAGAGTTCCCTTTTGGCCACATCCCTTCCAGCATCTATTATTATATTTCTTATTTATAGCTATTCTAACAGGGGAAAGGTGGAATCTCAATGTTGTGTTGATTTGCATTTCTTTTATGGCTAGAGAAGTTGAACATTTCTTCATGTGGCTATTGGCCATTGTTATTTCCTCTTCAGAGAATTTTCTCTTTAAGTCTTTAGCCCACTTATTTATCAGGCAGTTGTTTATTTGAGGATTTGTTGTAGGGGTATTTAATTTTTTGAGTTCCAAGCATGTTTTAGATATGGGACCCTTGTTTGTTGTATGGCTAGTGAAGATTTTCTCCTAATCCATGGGATTTCTATTGATTTTGCCAGCTATGTCCTATGCCATGCACAAGCTCTGCACTTTTATGCAATCCCCATTTGTGCAACCTTTCTTTGATTTGTTCTGTTTCTGGGTCTCTATTAAGAAAATTTTAGCCTGTGCCAAGGAGAACTAGGGTTTCTCCTATTCCTTCCAGTAATGTTTTCAGGGTGTGTGCTTTGACTCTGAGGTTGACAATTAATTTTGTAGGCCAGAACTTATTTTTTCCCCATCCTTTGTGTTCATAGGATTGTCTGTATTATGTGTAAAAAGGCTGCTCTACAAGGTATCTTTCCATGTCATACAGTAGGTATTACATGACTCTATCTAAGTATTGTATAATGACAGAGCTTTCTAATGACTTACCTATAAAATCTATTAATGTTAATTAAGTGTCATGAAGAATGCCAAACCTCCATTTTTGTGTCCATCTCCGTCCTTGTTCTCCCTATTGTTTAACAGCTTATATCACACTCAGCATAACAAGCTGGCACATGGAACAGACATGAACTCGATGGCCCCAAATACAGAAAATATCAGAATCAAAGAGATTGAAGCAGTTGTCCACGGTGCCTAGTTTATGAATGACTTCGGTTTCCAATGGTCGCACCTGCCTCTGTCAGAAGCCTGTTGATGGTCTGTCACCATCAAAGCTCACACTGAAGCTTAACTTCTCAATGTAGCAGTGTCAGGAGGTGGAACCTTTAAGAGAGGTTGCAGTCATAAATAGATTAATGTCATCTCATCAACTCTAAAGGGACTAATATCATCGTCATTCTAGCACATGCCATGATGCCAAGATCCTCTGTGATATGATGCACCTAGGGGGTCATAGCCCATGTGCTATTTAGACATTGCATCCACTATTATTGTGATTGAAATAGACCTTTTCTCCGTATGAAGTATACAGCTTCAATGATTTTGTTGAACCATGACAAAATGGACTGAGATGCTATTCTTTTTGTCTTTTTCATGGAACTGAGGAATAAACTGAAAGCCTTACACTTACTAGGCAAATACGTTACCATTTGTGCCTGCATTCCCCCAACCATTTTTTTTCTTTTTCAGTTGGCTTTTCATATAGTCTTGTGCTAACTTCACTCAAGCCAACCTCATTACCCCATCCTCCTATACCTCTAACTCTCAATATCTGGGATTAGAGCCTGTGACACCACAATTTAACCCTTAGAATATACTATTCCTTCGGGGAAAGAGATACAGACCCATGAGAAGCTTATGTGTGTTTGTTTGTGTGCTTGTGTGTGTGTGTGTGTATTCGTGAACTGGTCTTGATGATTTATTTTGTACTGAGGGTGAATCTTCCTGATGATTCTGCATTCTAATTCCTTTCACTGAAAAAGAAATTGTTCTCTGCGTGCTAGTGGCTCACAACTGTAATCCTAGCTCTTCAGAATGCTGAGATTTTGAGATAACACTGTTAAGCCAGGTGAGTCAAGAAAAGTCCATGGCAGGCTTATGTCCACTTAATCACCAAATATATCAGAAGAAGAGCTGTGGCTTAAGTAATAGAGTAATATTCTCGAGGAAAAAATAGGAATAGCACCTAGGCTCTTATCAAGGTTAAGGACCAGCACCCATACAAAATCTACAGGTAACACTTGTGCTATTACAATGAGCTCTTGTGCTATTTAAAGTCACAATTATGTCTAATGGATTATCTGTACAGGACAGTTGCAGTAAAATTCTTGTATTTCTTCATAAGATATGTTCTCTCTGGACCATCTTTATGCTCCATTATTGTCTCTGCAATGATGTCTTGATTTTGAAATAGAGGAAAAATTCAGTGATGAATTTGTTCTCTGCATCCCTCTCTCATCCATTATTAACATATTCTCTCTTTTTATTTTTTGACAATCCTGGGGCAGGAACTCAGGGCCTGGGCACTGTCACTGAGCTTCTTCTTTGCACAAGGCTAGCACCCTATGACTTGAGCCACAGTGCCACTTATGGCTTTTTCTTTTTATGTGGTACTGAGTAATTAAACCCAGAGATTCATGCATGCTGGACAAACACTCTACCACTAAACCACATTCTCAGCCACATAATCTCTTTTTAAAATATATCTGTCATGTTTACCTCTGTCCCATCTCTAAAGTCACTGCCACTGCTCTTGAATCTATCCTCAGTTTTACTCCTAACTGCCTTTCATTCCCTATAACTGCTGAATTGTTTTCCACTCCACCAAAGGAACTATCTTTCCTTTTCTTAAATTTCACAATTCATTGGCTAAAAATCAAAGAATAACTCAACATTAGCAGTGTCTGAAATTGAGGACACTTAGAATACTAAATAGCTTTTTCTACGTAGGTTTTAAGCCGTGGGGCTTCAACTCTGGGCCTGGGCGCTGTCCATCAGCTCTTCAGCTCAAGACGAGTGCTCCACCACTTGAGCCACAGTGCCATTTCCAGTTTTCTAAGTGGTTTATGGGAGATAGTAGTCTCTCAGCCTTTCTTGCCATGGCTGGCTTTGAACCGGGAGCCTCAGATCTCATCCTCCAGAGTAGCTAGGATAACAGGAATGATCCACCGCTGCCCAGCTAATAATAGGTTTTTATGTGTATCAGGTGATACACAACAAGTCAGAACCTTGGGATATCTTTTATCTTCCAGTCTGGGAAGGATCTAACCCCACAATATGCCCTGCTAGACAACAAAATTAAAGAGATTCTACAAATGTAATTAGTTCCCACAGGATTTGGGTGTGAGTTACTTCCAAGGAGTGAGTGCAAAATAAGGCCTTTCTAGAAGTCAGTGACGCCAACAGAATGAATCAAACAGTAAGGAGAATATGTTTGTCAATAAAGTATGGAGGTGTCTAGGAGCTGACAAAAGTGGTTGTATGATAGGGGACCAGAAACACAGACTCACAACCACAGAACCTAAAGCATACCAGGCATCCCTTAAGCTTGGAAGAGATCCCTACATTCCATGAGAGACTATAGCCTGGTGGCCCCTGGTAGAAAGTGAGCAGCTGCTAGAGACAAACTACACCCAAGCTACCAAACTTATGTCCTACTATTGTTGGTATTTAATGGACAAACAAATTCATTTGTGGTAATTTGCCACATATCATGACTAAATGAATGCATCTCTCAGAATACCATAGAACCTAAAGCATACAAGGCATCCCTTAAGCTTGGAAGAGATCCATACATTCCATGAGAGACTATAGCCTGGTGGCCCATGGTAGAAAGTGAGCAGCTGCTAGAGACAAACTACACCCAAGCTAC
>NW_024871860.1:0-22183 GCF_019054845.1 Dipodomys spectabilis
TAAAGGAGTCATAAACTGAGGCGTTCACACCTATAATCCTAGTACTCAGGAAGGAGAGGATTGCAATTTGAAGCTAGTCCAGGCAGGAAGGTCTGTGAGACTGCAGTTAATCACCACAAAGGAAGTAGAATGGTGGCTCAAGAGGTAAAGCACTGGTCTTAAGCATCCAGGTCCTGAGTTCAAGCACCATGGTCAACATGAGAGACAGAAAGAGAGACAGAGAGAAGGAAACAGAGAGGACACCATAAATATTCTTTTTCTTGTCAGTCCTGGAGCTTGAACTCAGGGCCTGAGCACTGCTTCTGAGCTTCTTTTACTAGCACTCTACCACTTGAGACACAGCACCACTTTTGGTCTTTTCTGTTTATGTGGTACTAAGGAATCCAACACAGGACTTCATGCTTGCTAGGCGAGCACTCTACCACTAAGCCACATTCCCAGACTCAACCATAAATATTCTTAAACTATAAGTATTAAAAATACTTCTTAAAAATAAGACTATGTTGGGCCTGGAACTACAGTAGAAGACCAACAAAATGCTGTGGCTTAAGTGACAGAGTGTTTGGTCTAGCAAGCCAAGTTCAATTCCCAACACTGCTGTAAAAAATTTACAGTCACATATGGAATGCAGCATTTTTTACAACCTGGTTCAGAAAAAAAATTTTCAATGATGGCTTTTTAAGGTTTAAAAGTACATATAAATTATATTGCATTAATAAAATACATCTCAACTTAAATATTTTTTGTTCTAAGTATGTAGAAACAACATTCAATTTTTAAAAACACTCACAATTAAAAGAGGTATTCTTAAGGAAGGAACCCAAAGGTGCAATAAATGCCTCTGTGCCAGTGAACATATAAAATAATATTTATCAACAGGAATTTCAGGAAATTGCAACAAGTTTTTAATATTTTTTCCTCTTGTTGATGAAGATGGTGTTTTTTCTTTTTGCTTTTTGGTCTTTGTTTCTTGTTTTTTGCCTGTTTTTCCTTTAACTGTCTTTGGTGGGTAATAGGAGGCAAAGCAATGGAAGAACAAATGGTGAACAAATGCAGCAGTGGTACTCAGTAGACACCATCAGGAAAATGAACTGTGGAACTATACAATTTGTAGGTAGAGATGGGAGAGGGAAACGGAGATAACAAAGGAAGGGGTGAAATTGCCCCCAAAGAAAAAATTCATTACATGCTTATGAAATGGTAACCTTCTATACATCTCTTTAATAATTAATAACAGTTCCTGGGATCTGTTATTGGATTGTTAGTGGATCAGTGGTAGAGTGCTTACCTTGCATGCATGAGGCCCTGGGTTCAATTCCTCAGCACCACATAAACAGAAAACGTTGGAAGTGTTGTTGTGGCTAAAGTGGTAGAGCACAAGCCTTGAGCTGAAGAGTTGAGGGACAGTGCCTAGGCCAAGGTTACAGGCTCCATGACTGACAAAAAAATTAATAACAATTTTTTAACCTCACAGTTTCTTTTTGCCATGAACTTTGATTAAATTCTACTTTAGTTTTGTTTTTCTTTTGTTGTATGGGTTCCGAGTCTTGAATTCAGGGTCTCTCTCTCTCTCTCTCTCCCCTGGCTCAGCTTTTTCTCTCAAGGCTGGCACTCTATCACTAGAGGTACACTTTCACATCCAGCTTTTTATTTTTTTTTCTTGTTTAACTAGAGATTCAAATATCTATCTCAGTTTCATCTGCCTGAACTGGTTTCAAACTTTTAATTCTCAGATCTCAACCTCCTGAGTAGCTAGGAGTATAGATGTGAGCAACAAGTCCCTTCCTTTAAAAAAATTATTATATATTAGTTATACAAGGGGAGATTTTGTTGTGACAATTCCACACAATGTTATCCTTCTCCCTCTTCTTAAAACAATTTCAAAAAGTTTCAGTTTTATTTTGACAAAAATCTACTTAACCATATTCATTCTCTTTGCCCTTAGTTAGCCAACCTTCTTCCTAGTTCTCTGCCTCAGCCTCTCTCTCTTCCCCCAACTTTCCATTGATCAACAGTTTTCATGTTATTTTCATATATAGTTATAATGTATCTCAAAATTATTCACTCCCTTTTTCCCTTTCCCTTCTCCTCTTAAACAGTCCTGTAGACTCAATTTGTAAATGTGCCCATATACACAAAGGTACAATCATGTCTATGAATATATATGCTCTTTAGGCCTAGCTTCTATATCGGAAAAAAACACGTATCTTGTGTTTTTGTTTATTTTTATTTTTTAGCTTGGTTCATTATGAAGTCCTCTATTATATCCACTTTTCTGAGAGCGACATGATTTCATTTTCCTTCATGGCTGTGTAACATTCCATGGTACATCTCTATTACTTCTTCTTTATCAGTTCAAGAAGATTCCAAGTGTCTGATTCCATCATTTGGCTATTGTGCAGAGTGTTGTAATAAGCATGAGTTATGTTGGCATCTTTCAGGTATATTGATATATTCTACTGACATACGCCTCATATTGGTATAATGGAGTCTTTGGAAGGGTCTATTTCTAGACTGATATCCATAATAGTTGCACTAGTTTGCATTCCCACCATAAGAGTATAAAGATTCCTTTTCTAATTCATCTTACCACATTTTCTTGGTGGCTGTCATTCCAACTGAAGTAGATTTAATCTTATTGCAGTTTTAATTTGCATGTTCTCTATTATAGCTAAGGCTGTTGAACATTTCCTCATGACTTTATTAGCCATCTTTTTCTTCTTCTGAAAACTATGTAATTAGATTATTTCTGTTTTTTTTGCTGTCTAATTTCAGTCCTTTATATAGGATGGATATCAATCCCAATCCTTTATTTGTTGAATAGCTGGCAGCCCTAGGAAACTCCAAATTGTCATTACTCAGTCATGTGAGTCTGTCCTTCATTCCAGTCACTGCTGCCAGTGTTTTCAGCATGAGCAAGGGATGAACTGCACATCTCTTTGCTTTCACTTCCGCATGGATCCAAAGTTCACATGACAGCACTGACTGCACATCAGCTGATTAAAAAAACAGGAGGGCCTGGGGACTTGCTCAGTGTAAGAGAACTCATCTGGCAAGTGCAAGGATTTAAGTTCAGACCTGAGCTCTGAAAACTACAGAAACAATTAAACAACAATCACAACCAAAACCACAAAAAGTGAGTCTTACCTGATGCTGGTGGCTTAATACTGGTAATCTTAGCTACTTAGGAGGCGGAGATCTGAGGATTGTGGTCCAAAGCCAGGCTGGGCAGGAAAATCAGTGAGACTCTTATCTCCAAAAATCCAGAAGTGAAGACAAGGCTCAAGTGGTAGAGCACCAGCTTTCAGCATAAAAGCTCAGGGTGAACACCCAGGCCCTATGTTCAAGCCCCAGATCCTTCACACATTAAAATGTCTTACTCTAAGACTGATTTATTAACTATCACCACCTAAATTCCTGTCACAAAGAAACCCAAAATGAATGCCACGAGACACGTCTTTCCAACACCACTCCTGGAAGCCCCACAAGTGGCACAGCCACCTCTTCATACATACATATAGATATTATGTGTATATGCGTATATATGTATATCTAGATACATACATACAATTGAAGTAAGAAAAAGATCATTGAGAATATGGAATTCCAGATTGAGCAACCACTCAAAAAGTTTCTCTTCAGGTCCTATAGAAGAGAATGGTAGTAAAACTAATGTTACATTTGGCATTATTATTTTATACATTTGTCTTTTAGAACAGATACTCAAAGAAGTATAGTTCTGCCTGGCATTGTGGCACATGTCTGTAATGCTAGCATTCAGAGGTGGCAGTAGCAAGCTAACAATTTAGAGACCAGCCTGGGACACAGAGAACTCCGGGTCACCCTGGAACTGTCTGTATCCAGAATAATACTAACAACAAATAAAAACAAGATTGCATAAAAAGCTTAGACTCTTTAAAAGAAGAAGAACAGAAGTACAGATGCATCAAGTTTCTAATTTATGGAAAGCTTGTCTTGCACAGTTCCTTGCTCTACATCATCCCTTACCCTACAGTATATCCTACCACTTGGTCAGCAGACACCATGAAAGCCAAAACCCCTGTAAAACCAAATACATACCTACTGTAGCAGAACTGGCAAAGATCGAAAGTATCATGAAACCATAAAGAAATGTCTAACAGGAGGAAGATACAGGAGAAACTTCTGTGGAGCTGCAACCCACATCTACAAATGTCTATAAAGTAAGAAGCAATACCAAGAAGCTAAAAGGACTCTGAAAGGTCTCCAAAAAGTATATGATATGTGGGAATTTAGAAAGCTTATTAAGACATACATAAATATGCCAGGCCATATACTTGTTTGGGCATCAGCAAGTATGTAGACATCTGTCACAAATCATTAGCTAATATAAAATACGAAAAAATCCTTAAAAGCAGTTTCAAATCTAAATGCAACAGAGCAAACTTGTTTTAAAAAGTTATCACCTAGAAGCTGGGCACCGGTGACTCAGGCCTGTAATTCTAGCTTCTCAGGAGGCTGAGATCTGAGGATTATGGTTCAAAGGCAGCCCAGGCAAGGAAGTCTGTAAGACTCTTATCTCTAGTAAACCACTGAAAACTGGAAGTGGCACTGTGGCTAGAGTGGTAGCCTAGAGCTGAAGAGCTGAGGGATAGCACCAAGGCCCAGAATTCAAGCCCCACAACCAAAAAAATTAAGTTATCACCTAGGTACTTACACCAAAAATATTATCTCAGTAAATCAAAGCCCCAAATCAGTCTCTGCTTAAGGATACATAATTATAAAGCATAATTCAGTGATCACAATTCTCAATAAAAGCAAATAAAGGTACATAGATTTCCACTACATCGTAGGCTCTCAGAGGACACACATTCACCCCTTACCTGGTCTCTTTACCTAATCCCCAGGTACAAGCTCCATATCTACCTATGCAGTCTTCAGTTCTAATACCTCTAGCGAAATGAATAGTATTCCTTTAAGCTACTACTGACGCTCTAGTCAATTTCTACATCAGAAAAAGCGATCATAAAAGTTGTCCCAAGGTAGCCTTTCAAAAAGTAATAGCATAATAACATACTGATATGAATTTGGCTAAATATTCATACATAATGAACAGATTCATATATTTTTGAAATTTATGTAGAAAATAGCACATATAAAATGACTTATGTTTTATCATTCCCACTGTATGTTTCAAAATGTTGTTTTCCTGTGTGGTCATATGAATCAAAAGCTCTATTCCTGGGACCACCTCTCTCTCTGCTTCTCATGCCCCCTCTTGGGCTTCCACTTCCTTTCAGCGGCCTCTCTCAATCAAACTTGTCCACTGGTCTAGTCAAAGATGACAATGCAATATGATAAGAGAACCCAAGCCTCTGCCAGTGTTCTGCCTCATCCAGGCTCCTGTATGGTGTGGTACACTACCAGGATCTGGTGGTGTAATCACCTGCCCAGTTTCCCTTCTGCCCATCCTCCTGCTTTCTGAGGACCTACTTTTTTTCTACTAGACTCCAATCTCCTAAGATGTAGTTCTAAATGAATACATCTTTTTAATCATTTCAACACCTTGTTTATTAACTTTTTTTTTAATTTGTAAAGGCTTTCCAAAACATTTTCCCTAACAACAAATTACTTATTTAAAAGAGATCCTGGCTGGGCACCGGTGGCTCACGCCTATAATCCTAGCTGTTCAGGAGACAGAGATCTGAGGATCAAAGTTCAAAGCCAGCCCAGGCAGGAAAGTCTAAGAGACATTTTATCTCCAATGAACCACAAGAAAACTGAAAGTAGAGCTGTGGCTTAAAATGGTAGAGCACTAGCCTTGAGCAAAGAAGTTCGCAGAAAGTGCCCAAACCCTGAGTTCAAGCCCCATGACTGACCAAAACAAAAACGGATCCTGAAATCAAGTAATCCGGATTATTAATAGCTTCAATACTTGCACCAGTAAATTATCCTACCATTCTCTCATGGCTAAGAAAAGCCATTCTTACCACAATAGAAAAGAAAGATCGAATTTACAATTTTCTTTTTTTGAAAACAAATGCAGAAGTATTGATGATGAATCTTACCTTTTTCATATAAAACATTATGCTAAATAAATTCTCTACATTGGCTTTTCTACCTTCTAACAAAACCCAAATCAATTTTAAAACAGAACATTTTTTTTCTGATTTAAAATTCTATTCTTTTCCAATATTCTTTATTAGCATTTAATATAATTTTGAGAAAAGAGAAATTATTTTTAACCTATCAAAATTCCTTACGTAAATTAGACTAGACATAGAAATACAGAAAAAAATCATAGCACATTATGAATTGTTAGAATATAGTCCAAAGGCTAATAATTTTTAAAATAATTTTTATTGAGATTCAGTGATTACATAAAATTCACAAATTTCACAGTATTGTGGGACAGTAATACTTAAAGTCATATACACATTTTAACCTTTACAAGGCAAATTTTCATTATCATGGTCTATAAAGTTTGTGAATTCTATAAGTTTTGACAATACAACTATTTCTTCCAAATCAGTTGATATGTACCTTTCTTTCCTTTTGTTTAGTGTAAACTGCTCCCTCTTTCCCTGTCATTCTCTCCCTTCCATTGCTGCCCTTGAATTCCTTAGTTCATTTTCATTCAATGTCCAATGTAGCTGATGTGCCCCTCTGTTATATAGTTTCCTATTTTCCTCTGATTCTGTGTCCTGCTCCTAGCTCCCCTCAGATGTGCACATATATATGGTACATATATATGGTATCTATCTATCTATCTATCTATCTATCTATCTATTTATCTATCTACCATATATAAGGTCGAGAACATGGAGTCATTTAGGAATGATATGACAAATTAAGTAGAGGTCCTTTGTTTCTTGAATCCTGTTTATTTTGTCATATTTCTTTGCATTTTGGATTTAACATTCACATATCAGGAAGCCATGTGCCATTTGTCTCTCTGATCTTGGCTTACCTTGCTTGAAATGATTTATTCTAATTCTATCAATTTCCAGTGAATACCATTATTTTATCCTTTCTAATGCCTGCATATTTCACTGTATGTAGGTACCACAATTTTTTGATCCATTCATCTGTAATGAGGCATCTGGGTTGTTTCCATATCTTAGCTATTGTGAACAGTGCTGCAATAAAACAAAGGACACATGGAGGTGCATGTGTCCTTGTATCCTGGTTCCTGTTGCTCAGGGTAGATGCCTAGGAGTGGTATGGCTGGGTCATATGGGAGGTCTATATTTAGCTTTCTGAGGACCCTTCAGACTGCTTTCCAAAGTGGTTGTGTTAGTGTACATTTCCACTAGCAATTCAGGGGTTCCTCTTTCTCCATATACCCTCCAGCATTTGTTGTTGGCTGACATTAGGATGTGGTCCATTCTGACTGGTGTAAGGTGGTATCTCAGTGTTTTCATTTGCATTTCCTTTATGGCCAGGGATGATGAACATTTCATGTGTTTCTTTGCCATTTGTATCTCTTCTTCTGAGAAGTTTCTCTTTAGCTGCTTTCCCATTTAATATTTGGTTATATTTGGGAGGATTTAGTTTCTTGAGTTCCCTGTATATAATGGATATTAGGCGTTTCTCTTATCTATTGCTGGTGAATATTTTTTCCCAATTAGTTGGTTATCTCTAGTTTGGTTTCTATTTCTTCATTGATGCTGAAATTTTGTTTTAAGATAGTCCCATTCTTCGAGTCTCCAATTTGTTGTGACCCCGGGGACTTTGTTCAGGAAGTTCCTGCCTGTGCCTGTAAGTTCAACTGTCTCTCCTACTCTGTCCTGCAGTAGTTTCACAGGTTCAGGTTTGATGGGAAGGTGTTCAATTCATTTTGAGTTGATGCTAGTGCATGGAGACAGGTTGGGGTCCTCTTTTAGTTTTGTGCATGTGGCCACCTTGTTTTCCCAGCACCAATAGTTCTTCCACTGTATGTCTTTGGCTCCTTTGTCAAGTGTCAGATGAATATAGGTGTGTGATTTTACTTCTGGATCTTCTAGTCTGTTCCATTGCTCTTCGGGTCTGTTTTTGTGGCAATACTAAGCTGTCTTTGTTATTATGGCTCTTTAGAAGAGCTTGAAATCTGGTATCGTGATTTGTCCTTCATTGTTTCTTTTGCCTGTAATTGCTTTGGCTATTCTGGGTTGTTTGTAACACAAATCTTTAAAAAAAAGTCTACCCAATACTTGAACAGCAAACACATACATGGGAAACAACATCAGTGAAAATCAGTCCTACATTTATAGAAATCTAGATCAGATAACAACAAAACACCAAAGTCTTCTCAAATATATTAATGATAGAAACCAAGCCTAAAATCATCCCTGTGTTGTAATCCTTGAAAACAGTATATATTCCATATACTTTTTTCCCATTTCCTTTATTGTTGTTGTTGTTGTTTTGAGTTTGCATTTTTTTGAAACGTGGTCTTCCTAATCTAACCCAGGATACAAACTTGTAATTATCCTGCTTCAGCCTCATAATTACTAGAACAACAGGTGTGAAGCAGTACACCAGGTCTTCTGTATTTTAAAACTTGATGAAAATTAAATAATCTTGTACTCAAGAAGTTTAATTCTTGACAAACTCCAACACAAAATGCAGAAGAATAATATATGGATCATGAAACCTGAGCTGGGTGTCAGTGGCTCACACGTGTAATCCAGCTACTCAGGAGGCTGAGATCTGAGAATTGTGGTTCAAAGACAGCCTGTGCAGGAAAGTTCGTGAGACCCTTATCTCCAATTAACCACCAGAAAACCAGAGAACACTGCCATTTACATTTGGTAGGAGCATCAGAAGTTGTGTCCTCTCAATGGGTCATGTGAGAAATATGTATGCTACAAAAATAACTGGTCTACACTTTATTCCAGATTAAAGAAGGTAGAACACTTCGTGAAATTTGAATGCAAATTAAATAATTTAAAGAATCAGATAATAGTGCTATATCAATATTAATTACTTTAATAATTCTGTCATTGTTTTTGACAAATACATAAAGTATTTAGGGATAAAGGAACACTCACACATCTTATTTCTAAATGACAAAGAGAAAACTATGTATATAGAAAAGGAGAGAATAGTAAAGCAAATATGTTAAGAAGTTGATATTCAGGGAATCCAAATGAAGGGTATAAGAGAATATTTTATGTAATTCTTGCCATGTTTTTATAAATCAAATTATTTTAAAAGAAATAAAGAAAAGTCACTTCATTGTCTCATATCCCTGTGCCCCTACTATTACATATGTTATTTCACTTCACAGACAGATTTTCATGTCACAAAAATCTATCTTTTTAAGGCTACCATACTTATTAAAAAAAGAAAAGGTGACATGTTCAATTATACTTTTTAAAGTTCCATACTTTTTTAAAATGATGGCAACGACGGTTTCTGCATTTGAACAAAAATTTCATTTTTTCCATAGAAGAAAAGTCTGAATAGATAAAAAATACATAAACCTTTCAAAAATTTAGTTCTGATCCAAGAGGCTTTACATATAAAAGTGGCCATTACAGAGAAAATTTGAAATAATCACCAAAAAATAAAAAATAAAGTGAGCTTTTCCAGAACTTTCTCTAACCTTGTGGCAGATCCACCAGGTTGTGCATTGCTGTTTTATGTATCCCTTCTAGTTAGTCACCATATGCACACCACTTCAGATGTGCTGCTTTCTGCTACATGTCCTTTATTTACTTATTTCTAATTGACTCTAGCAGGGATGAGGTACACTTGACCCATGGGCCATATAAGGCCTGAAAAATCATTTGGTACATGACAGGTTATAAATATCCAAATAGCGCTTGGTGGAAAACGGTTCCTTACTCCAGCCTTATAAAGCCATGTTCTTTGATTAAGACTTTGTTTAGGACAGGGTCCTAAATGAATTTGGATGGCAGGAAGTCAAAACACTTTGAGAAACTTGACTCCCTGAACACAGAACTATCGTGCTAAGCATATGCAAAATAATAACTACGTTTGTAGAAGGTTTGCTCTGACTCAGGAGACATGGTAGAATGCACCAGTCCTATGCATTACTTCACACCAGAGAACTTTCCAGAGATTGGTATCATGTATCATATTTGACTTTTCTTTACATGTCTCATGATAGCCTACTTAGCTGATCATAGAATTAAGAATCTGTTTCAATATATTTAAGAGTCTGAATACATAATGCTAAATCAAAACCCTAATTATATCCCTACTCTAAAATTAGCTCCTTAATGTAAAACTTCAAAGTAAAATTTTAAAGAATCGAATATACTCATCTGTTTTGGTTTTGTTTTGTTTTGCTGTACTGGGGCTTGAGTTAAGGGCTGTATGCTTGCTACAAAGGTACTCTACTTGAACCATGCCTCCAGTTCCTTTGGATTATTTACTTGTTTATTTTTTTCTGGTGTCAGTATTGGTGCTTACACTCAGGACCTTGAGCTTTTACTTACCTTTTTTGTTGTTGTTGTTTACAGCTGCTGCTGTATTAGGCCTCAGCTCTAATCTGGCTAATTGGAGAGAAAATATTATGGATTTTACTGCCTGGGCTGACTTCAAACTGTGATCCTCAGATCTTACCCTTCTGAGTAGCTATTACTACAGATGTGAGCCACTAGAGTCCAGCTATCTTGTTACTTTTGTATACTTGCTTTTGATTAGGCCAGCCTGGACCCCATATTTATGCTTCCCACATAGGTGACAGGCATGTACCACGACACTCAGCTTTTTATAAGTTAAGGTGGTGTCTTGCAAAACAGCTATGTTAACTGGTGTATAACACTGCACTGAGTGCTTCTCATACTTATGAAAAATATTTTTTTTTCCTTTGCAGTGGTATTAGACATTGATCCTAGGGCCTTGTATATTCTAAAGAGCTCTCCCAATGCTCTACTGATATAGTACATTCCAAGCCCATGGTTAATTTATTATTTATTTATTTTTGTTGTTCATGGGGTTTGAACTCTGGGCCTGGGTGCTATCTCTCAGCTCTTCATCTCAAGGCTAGCACTCTACCATTTAAACCATAGCACCATTTCCTGTTTTCTGGTGGTTAATTAGAGATAAGAGTATCAAGGATTTTCGTGTTTGGGGTTGCCTTTGAACCATGATCCTCATATCTCAGCCTCCTGAGTAGCTAGAATTACAGGCATGAGCCAACAGAACCCAGATTCACATTTAGTTTTAATTATACAACTGGCCCTGAATCTTGATATAAGGTCATCTCTGAAATACATGAATATCTTTCAGGTGTCATATAAAATAATAATGACTTGTTGCGTAAACTATCAAAATGTTCCTAAGATCTGTAATATGGAAAGGTCACAAAGGGTTATGGCTGTTCTGAAAAGTCCTCTGGTTCCCCAACCATCCCAGATGAGGACTGTACATACATTTCAGCTGAAAACTTCTCAGCTGTAAAGTCGGTTTGCCTCTTGGTCTCAAAGGGTCCATATTCCCTGTAGGATCTCTGCTCAGATCTATTAAGTATCACCTCTTTTCTCCAGCTGTCATTCCAGCCTTGTTGCTCCCCTTTTCTAGGAGTCCACTTCTGGCCTGCCATCAGAAAACCAAAGCAGAGGGCTAAAACACAACATCCATGAAACACTAGGTACAATTCTATAGGTTCCTTAAGATTTCATTTTTCCAAAAACCAGTTGGAATACCACTGGATAAAAGGGAATTTCAGGGGAAAAAGTTGCTGATGTTATTTTCTAGAATTTATTCATTTTAATAAAACCTTATTACTATTATGACTTCACTTATGTTTTAGAGAGTATACGATAAACCATATAATTATAGGTATCTTTTTCTTTCTTTTTGTTGTTGCTGTGTTTTGAAATAAGGTCATTACATATGTTTGAGATTAGCCTGGAACTCACAATCGTTCTGTATCAAGACTCCTGAGTGTTAAAATCATAGGCATGCACCACACCTGGTTAATTATAGATGACCTCTATTAACACAATTTAATAAACTAGCTACATTTCACATTTCAAAAGCAGCTTTATGAAACCATAGTTCTAAACCTCATCCAGGAAAGTAGTACATACCAGTGCCTTTGATTGTAGTTTAAAGTACAATATTAGATTGTACTTAACATCGTATTTTAAAAAGATTTTCCTTCCCTTTAATAGGATTTATATATTTGCCATATGGCTCTAGTGTGGGCCTCAACTCAGTTTTCAACTCACTCAAGAAGGTATCTTTTATTGTCCATTTGAGAATCGAGCATCCAGGTGAAACAAGGACAAAGTGCTAACCCTCTTTTGTCTTTTCTCTTCTGCTGCTTTAGAATATGCAATCAAATCCTGTATTTTAAGCGATCTAATAAGTTAGTAAATAAATTGTGAACTTTGTCATTTCTTAAACTGTCTTCCAAAATTGTCTTTTTCCCCTTAGATTTAAAAGGCTCCTCAAATATTATTTATAGCTTTTGCTATACTTCTTTGATTTTCCTTAGGAGTAATTACACCACGCTGATAGTACATATAGAAAAATATTAAAATTTATTCAAATAATGGGTGTACATCTCATTAAATTTCTCTCATGTATCCACATTGAAAATACAGGCATAGAGCTGGGAATGTGGCTTAGTGGTTGCCTACCATGCAAGATGCCCTGTACCACATAAACAGAACAAGGCAGAAGTGGCACTGTGGCTCAGTGGTAGAACACTACGCTTGAGCAAAAGCAGTTCAGAGACAGTGCCCAGATCCTAAGTTCAAGCCCCAGGACTGGCAAAAATTACAAAATTTAAAAATACAGGGATTTTTTTTCAGTTTTCTCATTAATATTTCCTAACTAAACTTTATACTCTAACACAAATAAGTAAGTACTATCAAGTCTTAAAATAAAAATCCTGTTTGTACATCACGAACATAATATTATGTAATTACCTTGAATATAAAATGTTTTTGATTGTCAAATATTGCACAAGAGATTTAAGATCACTCTGATATGGCTCTAATATCCTATAATATCAATAACTATTTAAATCTAACTTACATCACTTTATGATATTTTCATAGAGGATTATACTTCTAGTGTAGAAACAAATCAGATCAACCAAAATAGAAGGAGTAGTTGAAATCAGGGGGGAAATGTCACTAAATTGTTAATAAGTTGAGCCAGGCACTGGTGGGTCACACCTGAAATCCAAGCTACTCAGAAGGTCAAGAGCTGAGGATCGTGGTTCAAAGCCAGCCTGGCAGAAAATCCATGAGGCTCTTATCTCCAATTGACCACCAGAAAAACTGAAATTAGCACTGTGGTTCAAAGCAGTAGAGTGCTAGGCTTGAACAGAAGATCTGAGGGACAAAATCCAGACCCAGTGCTCAAGCTCCACAACAACAAAACAAAACAAAACAACAAAAAAAACAAGTTGAAGCTGAGCACTGGTGGCTTATTCCTGTAGTCCTAGCTACTTATAAGAATGGAATTTGAGGATCAGAGTTCGAAGCCAACCCAGGCACAAAAGTTATGTTATCTCTAAGAAAGCCAGAAGTGGAGCTGTGGCTTCAAGTGGTAGAGCACTAACCATAAGCAAAAGAAAAAGCTAAGGGACAGAGCCTAGGCCTTAAGTTCAATCCCTAGAATTAGCACCTACATAAATAAAGTTAGCAAACTGAAAAATTAAAAGATTTGTTTTAGATTTTCTATTTGCAACCCATAAGCATTTGTGTTTTACCATTATAGTATCTCCATTCAACTACAGAATTACATAATTGCTTATTCTACCTTCTTTCTGCTACCTCATTTTTAACTATATCAATTAAACTTGCTTTATAGTAAAGTCATTTCCATCATTTCTGTATGAAAATTGAAGTGTTAAATAGAATTGGCTACTTACTAGGATATTTACCAATATCCTGCAAATACTACATTCGCCCTCTAAATCTCCAAAGACCAAAGCTAATAGTGACAGACATTTCCCCCCCAAATCAGTTGTAAGAGGTCAAAACTGCAATTGAACCCACCTTGCTTTTCCATACTAGAACAGCAGCTTGCATTTCACCAGCCCTTTCCAATAAAAGGCTTGCATTAGCATTTGATCACTGATCTAAACACAAGCTTAGAAAAAGAAAAGAATACAGTAAAATTTCCAGCAAGAGTTCCCATAAAATAGTTGCATTTTGGCTCAAAGGGTTTCCTAGGCTCTGAAGAAAGCTGAGGAAAGCGAGCTGAAACAGTCTCTGATGGTTCGAGAATATACTGAGCAAAGGGCCTCTCATAGGTTTCTGTACAGCTTTGGATAGTTTAGTATATTAAAACTTCAAATTCCACGGGGCAAACATCTAATTCCCACATTCTGGAGGATTAATGTTTCTGGTATATGTCAAAAAGTGTATTCCCAAGTGCTTGACATTTCTTTATGCTAAGCATTCACTCAATCTTCAGACTAAATTTTAAATGTTTCATTTTGCCTAACATCAACTTATCTGACAGTTTCTGTTTGTCTGACATATACTAGTTGTTACAAATAAGGGAAACCATAGGATCTATGTTTCTTTGGACCTGGCTTACTTCACTTAATATGAGTTTTGCCAAGCATTTCTATTTCCTAACAAATAGGGCAATGTCATTGTTTCTGATGGAGGCATAGACTTCCATTGTGTATATACACCACATTTTCTTGATCCATTCATCTATTGAGGGGCATCTGGATTGGAACCCCAAGATAAGGATTCAAATGTTTCTTCTTTTCTTTTTTATTATGAGAATACCGTACAGAGGAATTACAATTACATGGGCAAGATAACGAGTACATTTCTTATCAAGCATTGTAGCCTCCTCTTTGTTTCTACTTCCCATCCCTTTCCATACTCCCTCCTCTCCCCACCGGACACTCCCCCCACCCCTCACCACAGTTGTAAAGTTCGTTTTTTGACATAACGACTTGTACATCGCATTATTGCAATGAGTCTACCTGTATCCTTAGTTAAACGATTTGTTTTTCCCTTCCCCCCCCACAAATTATACCAACATCAAATACAGTGAAAGCATGGGTTATACAGACAAGGGACTCATATCTAAAATATACTTAGAACTTAAAAAATTAAATCCCCCAAAACCAAATCTTCAAAGAAACAACTGCCCAATAAATAAGTGGGCTAACGACTTAAAGAGAAACTTCTCTGAAAAGGAAAGGATAGTCAATAGATACATGAAGAAATGTTTTTTTTTTCTTTCCTGCGATTGTTTTGAACATATTTATAAGATGATTTCTTTGTTGCTTTTTATGTCCCTCCCCTATGGTATAATCCCTGCTTTCACTGTATTTGATGTTGGTATTGAAAGGTTAAAGTTTTGAGGCAGTGACCACTTGTTGCTTGTTTGTAGCAAAGCAACAAATGGGGCTAAACTGCACGGTTGTGTGCCTTTATAAGACTTGAAAATCCTTAAAAAAAAAAAAAAAAAAGACTTGAAAATCCTTAGCTCAGGGCTCTCTTCCTGGGTTCCTCTGTGTCGGAGTGGAAAACGAGGCCCAAGCTGCAGCCCGTTTAAATAAAACAGCTGTAGAATCTGACTCTCGGTGAGAGGTCTATTAGGGATCTAGTAGCCGTGGCAAAGACAGGAAAGGAAGGACAGAAAACATGAAATTGAGCGTGAAAAGAGAGACGGGCAAAGGAAAAGAGGATAGACTTGTTGGAATCGCGACTATCACATGCTGAGCATACAGGGTTCATAGATGGCAGCAGTTTCATTCGAGATGTAAAAAGATATGCAGGCGCAGCAATCATCACGGACACTGAGATAGTGTGGGCAAGAGCACTCCCCCAGGGAATATCTGCACAAAGAGCAGAGCTAGTGGCACTAACAAAAGCCCTACAGGTGGGAAAATGGTAGAGACTAAACATTTACACAGACAGTCGGTATGCTTTTGCCACCGTGCGTGTCCATGGAGCCATTTCCCAAGAGAGGGGGCTGCTGACAGCTGAGGGAAAATCTATTAAAAACAAACAAGAAATTTTAAGCCTCAGCCAGGCCAGATGGGAACCAGCGAATATTGCCATTATGCACTGCCCTGGCCATCAAAAGGGAACTGATTCTATAACCAAAGGAAATAACGGCCGATCAGGCAGCTAAGGAGCCCTCCAGTCCAGAGCTGACTCTAGTAGACCCACGGCCACGAGCTTTGCCTGCTGAGCCTCAGTACTCCCAAGAAGACTTGCAGTGGATAAAGAAAATTCCCATGGCCTATAAACTTCCGGACAGAGAAAGAAAACTGGTGAGGGGAAAGTTATCTTGCTAAAAAGATTGGGGAAGGGGATTCTAAAGAGAATCCATCGCGTCCCTCACATGGGAACCCGAAGACTGCAGGACATGCTCCAACACTCCAAAGTAAAAATCAACTCATTGAGGACTTTGTTAAAAATTGTGAAGCCTGTCAGCTCACCAATGCCCCCAATCAACGGGTTGCAAAAGGAGCTTGCCTCCGTGGAGATAAGCCAGGTGTGTATTGGGAAGTAGACTTCACAGAAATTAAAACTGCAAAATTTGGATATAAATATTTGCTAGTTTTTGTAGACAGTTTTTCAGGATGGGTTGAAGCCTACCCAACAAACATGAGACTGCGAAAGTCATTGCTAAGAAGATCCGGGAAGAAATCCTATCCAGAGATGTCTTCCCATCCACCGTTGGGACAGATAATGGATGGGCCTTCGTCTCAAAAGTAAGTCAGGGAATAGCCACAGCACCTGGGATGGATTGGAAATTGCACTGTGCTTATAGACCCCAGAGTTCAGGGCAGGTAGAAAGAATGAATCAGAAAAGAGACCTTAAATAAATTGTCCTTGGAGACTGACGCAGATTGGGTATCACTCCTTCCTTTTGCCCTGTTTAGAATAAGAACTTCACCCTATTAGTTTGGCTTTACTCCTTTTGAAATAATGCATGGACCCCCTCCATCCATTATCCCTAGTCTTCAGACTGAATTGCTTGCTGATTTGATGATACTGAATTTCTGTGTAAGCCTGACTATTTACAGCTGTTGCATAAGAGTATGTGGCCCCAGCTTAGAACATTATGATTCTGCTTCTATTCCTACCCCCCATTTGTTTAAACCAGGGGACTGGGTGTTTGTTCGAAGGCACAACTTGAGATCTCTGGAACCACGGTGGAAGGGACCTTACATGGTGCTACTGACTACTCCTCCTGCCCTTGCTGCTTGGATCCACTGCTCCCATGCCAGACCAGCTGACCCCTTTGCCCTGGATGACCGTGGGGAAACATGGGAAGTCTGCAAGGATCCTACCCAACCACACACCTCAAGAAAAGAAAAATAAACTGATTGTTATTGATATTGTTGTTTAACAGTATGGCTAAGGTCAGAGAGGGACTATACCCGTTCAAGTTCGAGAGGTATTGAAATTTAGTTTTGGGCCAGAGCTACAAGATTGTGTCTCAGGACCATAAGTCAATGGGGGGAATGAAGGGTTAAAAATTTGAGGCAGTGACCACTTGTTGCTTGTTTGTAGCAGAGCAATAGGTGGTGATAAACCACCTGGGTGTGTACCTTTATAAGACCTGCACATCCTTAGCTCGATGCTCTCCTCCTGAGCGCCACTGTGTCAGAGTGTAAGATGAGGCCCGAGCTGCAGCCTGTTTAAATAAAACAGCTGTAGAGTTTTTCTTGGTGGGGGTCCTGTGACCTTGGCATAACAGGTATAATTTTAAAGGGGAAGGAAAAAAACAAATTGTTTAAATAGGGATACAGGTGGACCCATTGCAACAATGAGATGTACAAGACATTATGTTGAAAAATGTACTTTACAACTTTGGCAGGGGTGGGGGTGGGGTGGAAAGGGGAAATGATGGGAATGGGAAACAATGGAGGAGGCAACAATGCTTCATAAGAAATGTACTCATTATCTTGCCCAAGTAATTTTAACCCCTCTGTATGGCTTTTTCACAATAAAATAAATAAATAAAATATTTAAGTAGAGAAAATCACAGACCTTCATAACAGGGCTTACAGAAATTTGTGTAGAACTTTAACACTCATTACAGATAAATTTAGTACAGTAACTACATAAATGGAAATTAATGAGGTGCTTTCTTCTATTATGCACCTTATTCTACCTATAAAATTACCTCAAGATTTGTAAATATAGATCTCAAAAGCCAGATTGCCTAGACTCTAAATGGACAGAAAAGTTGGTAAGTGCAATGTCAGGCAGGAAGTGGACTGCATCCCAGGTTATATCACTTAAGTTTTGAAAAAAGAAAAAGCACTGTGCATTTATGTAATTAAATTTGTGTATATAAATTCACAGTACTGACATCAGGAAAAATAAAGGGTGTTCATTCAATGTCATACATGTTTAAAATTTTCACCACAGGGTAGGACTGTAGTTCACTGATAATGTCCTTTGGCCTGGCTTGCTTGAGGCCCCAAGTTTGATCCTCAATACTATAAGAAAAAAATGACAAAATTTTATTTTAAAATTGAAAACAGTGAAAAGTCAGCTTATTAGCAATACTAGCTGCAGTGTCACACTCTTCTAAAGGACACAACATTTTCATTTGTTTAAAAAAATGAAGCTAGACGTGAAGTCATGATGGCACGCACTTCTAATCTCAGCTTTGTAGGAAGCAGAGGGAGACAGCTATATCTAAAAATTAGTGAGGCCATCAGTTCAAACTATTACAGCAAAAACTACGTAGATCAGTAAATAAATGGAGAATCCTTGCCTCATTTAATTTTATATTTATCTAATTTGAGAAAAAAGTAAGGTAAAAGTGCATTATCTCATTTGATTAAGTAAGGTCATACACTTACTGACATACTGAATAGCATTTGGTTTTCAGCATCTTTATTTTACAGACTTTATTTTACAGACTTCTGATTCTCAAGCAACAAATCTTCTCCACACAGATAAAGGTAGAGTCGCGATTTGCACAAGTCAAGGTGCTAGCACTTAAAATTTTCTGACAGGGCATGAACTCACACTTTGTGTGTGTGTCTGCACACATGTATATGTGAGTGTGCACGCATGTCCATGCTCAGGCCTGAGCACTGTCCCTCAAGACTTCTGGCTCAGGGTTGTCACTCCACGACTGAACTGCAACCCCACCATGGTTAACAGGAGGTAAGAGTCTCCTGAACTTTCCTGCCAGGCTGTCTTTCAACCTTGTTTCCATTTTAGCATCCTGAAGACCTAGGAGAACAGGCGTGAGCTTCTGCTGCCTAGAAAGCAGTGGATGAGTCTTGACCAAGCCAGGAATAGGCAAACAAGTTCTGCTAATGACAACAACTACACACCTAAGATCACTACTCAGAACATTGACAACTACACACCTAGCTGCAGTACTCAGAACAGTGACAACTGCACACCTAATCTCAATACTCAGAACAATGACAACCACACTCAAAACTACAATACTCAGAAAACTGAATACAGAACACCAAACGTCAATACTCAGAACAGTGAAAACTACACACATAAGCTCAGTACTCACAACAGTGACAACTGCACACCTAAATTCAACATTCAGAAAAGTGACAACTACAAATCTAACCTCAGTAATCAGAACAGTGACAACTCTACAGCTAACATCAATAATTAGAACAGTCAAAACAGTGACAAATGCACACCTAATCTCACTACTCAGAAAAGTGACAACCACACACCTAACCTCAATACTCAGAACAGTGACAACTACACACCTAACCTCAACACTCAGAACAGTGACAATTGTACACCTAATCTCAACTCAGAACAGACACAGCTACACACCTAATCTCAATACTCAGAAAAGTGATAATTTCACAACTAACCCCAGTACTCAGAACAGTGAAAAATACACACCCAACCTCAATACTCAGAACAGTGAAAACTACATACCTAAACTCAATACTCAGAACCGTGACAACCACACTCCTAACTTCAATACTCAGAACACTGACAACAGCACACCAAACCTCAATACTCAGAAGTGACAAATATACACATGAACTCACTACTCAAAACAGTGGCAACTACACACCTCATTTCAACATTAAAAACAGTGACAACCAAACACATAACCTCAATATCAGAACAGTGACACCTGCACACCTAACATCAATACTCAGAACAGTCAAAACAGTAACAAATGCACATGTAATCTCAATACTCAAACTAGTGACAACCGCACACCTAACCTGAATACTCAGAACAGTGACAACAGAACACCTAAACTCAACACTCAGAATGGTGACAACTACACATCTAACCTCAACACTCAGAGCAGTGACAACTACACTCCTAACCTGAGTACTCTGAACAGTGACAACCACACACCTAACATCAATACTCAGAACAATGACAATAGCACACCTAACCTCAGTACTCAGATCAGTGACAACTGCATATCTCAAACACTCAGAACAGTGACATCCACACACCTAACTTCAAAACTCAGAACAGTGACAACTGCACACCTAACATCAATCTCAGAACAGTCAGAACAATGACAACTGCACACCTAACCTCACTACTCAGAACAGTGACAGCTATATACCTAACCTCAGCACTCAGAACTGTGACAACCACACACCTAACCTAAATACACACAAAAGCAACAACTGCACATCTAACTTCAGTCATCAGAATAGTGACAACTACATACCTAAACTCAATACTCAGAACAGTGACAAATACACGCCTAACCTCAGTTTTCTGAACAGTGACAACTACCACATAACCTCAGTACTCAGAACAGTGACAACCGCACACCTAACCTCAATATTCAGAGCAGTGCACAACAAACCTCGACTCAGACCAGAGATAACTACCCACCTAATCTCAGTCAGAACAGTAACAACTACACATTTAACCTCAGCACTCAGAATAGTGACAACTACACATTTAACCTTAGTACTCAGAACAGTGACAACTACACACCTAACTTCTTTTCTCAGAAAAGTGACAACCACATACCTAACCTCAATACTCAGAACAGTTACAATTGCACATCTAACCTCAACACCTAGAATAGTGACAACCACACAGCTAACCTCAACAATCAGAAGAGTGACAACCACACACCTCACCTCATGACAACCACTCACCTCACTCAGCACTCAGGGAAGAAATGGGAGGCAGGTGCAGACGCCTCAGGCCAGGGCGGGTCAGGTGGAAGTGTTTTCTGAGGTGCCCTTCCTCTTCCTGCACCAGGCCATGGTCTGATGAGGCGGGAGACATCTAGAAGCTTGGAGGTGCCAGGGTTAGGAACGCCTGTCTTAGAGCAGTCAGGGGTGATTCAGGAATGCAAGTGCAGCCAGGCCAGCGCCAGGTAGAGAAAGGCAACCCCACCCCCCATCCTCTGTGGCCCCCCACCGGCCGCCCCCTTCCCTTCATGCCTGTCCCCTTCCTCACCATGTGTGGGCTGGGCCAGTGGTGGTGGCAGCACCAGCCCGCTCCATACTTGCTTGCTGGCTCGGTGGCACCCCAATTTTGTCACACTCCAGGGCCAACTAGGGAGCCAGCCAGGCTCCCCCTTTCATAGGCTCCCACCTTCGTGGCCAAGAGCACTCTTGGCACATGAAATGCCTCCAGGGCTCTCATCCTCGCTGCACACAGCGCCTTGGTCTCATGCCAAGGATCTAGGCAGCTGGCCTGGTTGTCCTGCACCCCGTGCCCTTCCTCTCCTCTCCTACACATGTACCTGGTGGCTGAGGGCCTGGACTGTCCTGCCAAGGCTCACCGGGCACCGGGAGGCTCTTGAGCTCCTTCTGAGACTCCCTGTGGCCGCCGCCAGCGTCCAGCCTGGGAACCTAAGTTCCTGTGTAGCTCCACCGGGGCTGCAGCCACCATTGCGGTCTTGTCTTGCTTGCGGCTATGCAGCTGCTGCTGCTGGCGAGAGCGATTGGCATCTCACAGGATGTGGAACCGGACCTACTCACCTTCCAGCAGCTGGTAGAAGCGGTTGGCCAGGACCCAGCAAAAGCTCTCCTGCATAGAATCGCTGGTGGTGGCCACAGGGCACCAGAGCACCCTTATCCAGCTTTGGTCACTGCAGGTCTAGGCAGGCAGCCCACACAAGCAACGCTCAGCACCTCCTGTGGCAAGGACCCATTCCACCTGCCTCCTCCCTCTCTGCTGGGCCCTGTCCAGTCCCTCCAAGCACCTGCCCCTGCCACTGCTGCTACCACTGCCTACCCAACCGCCGTGAGACAGCCAATCAGCACCCAGAGACATTCCCCTTTCCCAACCGGCGAGCC
>NW_024871861.1:0-29805 GCF_019054845.1 Dipodomys spectabilis
TTACTCATTGCCTTTAGCATTCTAAATCTCTTAGGCTAATTCTTAATCTCTGTGTGATATATGTATCTCCTTCTATGCTGTTCTTTCATACCTGATATCCTTTGCTGTCTAAAAACCTCTTTCTGTATATTTATATGAACATTTCCTGATACTAAATACACATACACAGATGGAAGAGGATGCTAATGTAAGGGTCCATAGCTCATGAGTCATTAATGTAACAGCATGGAAAAGTAGGACATACTTATTGCCACCTCAATTAATCTGACATGCTGCAATGTCACATAATTTGGTTCAGATTTCCATTCTTTGTATTTTGTCTTTTGTCTAGTGTCATTAACTGCACTACACACAAATATGAGCCGGGTGCTGTTGGCTCATGCCTGTAATCCTAGCTATTCAGGAGGTTGAGACCAGAGGATTGTGGTTAAGCCTAGTCAGGAACATTCATGAAATCCTTATCTTCATTAAACCACCAGAAACCCAAAAGTGATGCTGTAGCTAAAGTGGTAGAGCGCTCAACTTAAGTTGAAGATCTGAGGGAGAGTGTCCAGGATCAGAGTTCAAGCCCCACAACTAACAAAAAAGTGCAAATATGACTTTAAGTTTCCCCAAAAGGAATGATGAAGTAAATAGTAATCTTCCCAAGCAGAGATAATAATTCCAAAATGATTCAGTGCACCTACTTTTGCTTAGTTACTTAAGTTATGTCTTCTTTGCTGAACATATTCTCTTCTTTTAAAAATTGTCAAATATTAGCTTAATAATAATCTTCATCTAATATTTCTTAGTTCGAAAGAGAAGTCCATACAGTTGATGTCACTTAGCTTTCTTACTATCTTAGTTCAAACCCAACCCAGGAGGCAGAGTCTGTCAAACTCTTAACTGTAATTAAACACCGAAAAAGCTAGAAGTGCAGTTCTGGCTCAAGCAGTAGAGTACTAGCTTTGGAGGCAGGTTGGCAGGAAAGATAACTGTAGAGGGACAGGGTCCACCCTCTGAGTTCAAGCCCTAGAATCAGCTCAAACTAAACAAGCAAACAAAATAAACCCCAAGTATTTCCTTGGGACCCTCTTTGAAGGAATACTGGTCGGAGGAGGGGCTCCTTTTATTGATCATACTCACTGGATCCTGGTTTTTTGAAATCCTTCTTGCTATTGAAAACTCAGGGCCAGACTAAAGGAATTGATAACTGACTCCTGCAACAAGAGAATCATCTCAGGAGTGAAACATCCATCCATAAGACACTTTAAACCTCAATATCTTTGTTTCTTTGCAGTATAACACTTTTGGGGGGGGGGGTCTGGTCATGGGGTCTGAACTCTGGGCCTGGGCGCTGTCCCTCAACTCTTCAGTTCAAGGCTAGTGCTCTACCACTTGAGCCACAGCGCCACTTCTGGCTTCTTTTCTTTTTGCTTATGTGGTGCTGAGGAATCGAACCCAGGGCCTCATGCATGCAAGGCAAGCGCTCTACCACTGAGACACCTTCCCAGCCCTGCAGTATAACACTTGTAAAAGAAAGTTATTTCTATGCTGGCCTTCAAATGGCATAGTGCTTCCTTTTTTAATACTCTCAACCAGAAGTTTACAAACAAGTATTATATGAGTAAAGAACACCCTCAAAAAAGTCAGGAACAGAGTTTCCTTCAAGCCTTGGATAATTTTCTTGTACAGTAAAAAGGAAAGCAAAAGTTAACTTGAACTTTGTCATTTCTCTATGTTCAATTCCTCTCCTGGGATCAGTTTCCACATCCAGTAACAGTTACTTCCACTTACTTCCAGTAACAATCTATGGTGCTGCTCTCCTGGGATCAGTTTCCACATCCAGTAACAGTTACTTCCACTTACTTCCAGTAACAATCTATGGTGCAGCTCCAGATAAAATGAATATTTTCTGGCTTCATTGAAATAGTGAAAGGACAACTTTGGACACGTGGTAGCACATGTTTCAGAGACAACTTAGTAAAGAGAAAATGTGAAATTTAAATGGCTAATAAATACCTTATCCCTGAATACATTTTGTTCAATCTTCTTAATTACTCTGTAAATTACGGTGAATTTTAAATGGGAAGAAGGTTCTCAGATCTTTATTTGTGAGTGTATGTGCTGTACATTAATTTCCCAAGTGTACATGAATTAACAGTAAGAGAAACAATAGCAATAATAGGAGAAAGAGAATTTCTGTGTTTAATTATAAGGATTCAATACAATATAGAAGACTATAAATATGACAACATTGAAACACTAAAGCCAAGTCTAACATGTAGAGTTATGGGCGTGATATAGGGAAAGCATTACTCCTAACTGGAACATGAAGCATGAGGCCACTGTCTTTCTAAGTCATGCTTGCTAATCCCGAAAATTTGTAAAAAGTAGAATGGAAGAATGATTCTGTTTCCAATGCAAGTCAGATATACGATCATGGACTTAACTGGAAAGAAAGAGTCCATCTTAAGAACAGGGATCATATTAGCAATGAACCTGGTAGCTAAGATCACATTAATTTTTCTTTCTTTTTCTCATTTTTTTTTTTTTGCTGTTGTTGGTCATGGCACTTGAACTCTGGGACTGGGCGCTGTCCCTCTGCTATTCAGCTCAAGGCTAGTGCTCTACCACTTGAGCCACAGTGCCACTTCCAGTTTTATATTAATTATTGGAAAAAAAGGTCTCCAGCACTTTCCTACCCGGAATGGCTTTGAACCCCTGTCCTCAGATCTCACCACCACTCAGCTTACGATCACATTTCTAGCAGTGTACACTCAGGATATGGAATAAGTATGTTCATCTATCTTTATATGAATTCTTGAGTTAAAATCTGGGCTACAGCTTACACTTTACATTCACAAAAATGTTTGTAGTTTAAAAGATGATACTCCTGGAAAAATAAAACCTAAGTATCTAAAGGAGTCTGGGAAGTTCAGTTTGCATTCAGGCTGGGCAGAACAGGCTTTGAGACACTACCTATAATTAACCAGCCAAAAGCTGGCATATCAGTCATGATCAAGATTGCTGAATAAGTGCTTGAGACTTTTGCATACATACATACAAACATACACAGACACACATAGGCACTTATATGTGCACACAAAATACAAAATGAAACAATTCTCACAATATGTAGAAAAGTTAGAAAACAATAGAAAATAAGTCCTGAGTAAGACTAGAATTAAGTGATAATTTTTAATATTAGAAAGCCCTCAAATGCACTATCTTCAAAAAAGTTGAGAATTTTACATAGGTAGGGACCAGAGATAGTAAGAGAGTCAAGTAATCATTATTAATGGGATCAGATCCATGGAGGAATGAATCAGAGACCCCTGCAGGTACAGCTGAAAATGTTCATATCCTGTGTCAAATGTAAGAACATCTTTGAAAATAGTACATAAACAGTCTGAGCAGTCAGTCTACTGGATAAGATCATAAGAGAAGTTGAGAATTGCTAGACTGTTTCTAGATTAAATAAACCAGCACATTATGGAAGGGCAATGTGATACAAGCTTGGAATTCTAGCACTCAGACTAAAACAGGAGATTAGAGAGTGGAATTACATAGCGATAACTTCCCTGGACGAGGTAGTATAATTTTGCCTCACAGCAGTTAACAGATGCTTTTATGAAATTAATGTGATACATTTTGTTGGTGATAGTGTTGTTGTTTTTGTTTGCAAGACATAGGCATTGTCCCTAAACCTTTTTCTGCTCAAGGATAGCACTCTACAACTTGAGGCCCAGAGCTAATTTATGTTTTTAAGAATCTAACAAGTACTTTTGTTTTTTGTTTTTTTTAATTTTATTTTATTTGAGAACATACTGTACAGAGGGGTTACAATTACATGGGCAGGATAATGCATACATTTCTTACCAAGCATTGCAGCCTCCTCCTTTGTTTACCCTTCACCTCCCTTCCCAGCCTCCTCCCTCCCCCCCAACCAATCATACCCCTTCCCGGCCCCCCCCACACCGACATTGTAAAGCTCGTTTTTGACATGACATTTTGTACTTCTCATTGTTGCAACAGGTCCACCTGAATCCTTAAACGACTTGTTTGTCCCCATCTCCTCCACATGTTATACTGACATCAAATATAGTGAAAGCAGGGGTTACACTGTGGGGGAGGGACATACAAAGCAACAAAGAAATAATCTTATAAATGCGTTAGAAACACATGCATGAAAGAAACAAAAACATTAAAATACATATTTAAGGGATCATTTTCCTAACATCACATTATCTGACCTTTTCCGCTTCACTCATACATATACTAGATATTGCATATAAGGGAAACCATGGGACCAATGTTTCTTTGGGCCTGGCTTACTTCACTTAATATTAATTTTTTCCAAGCCTTTCCATTTCCTAACAAATGGGGAAATGTCATTCTTTCTGATGGAGGCATAGAATTCCATTGTGTATATATACCATATTTTCTTGATCCATTCATCTACTGAGGGGCATCTGGGTTGGTTCCATATCTTAGCTATGGTAAATAATGCTGCAATAAACATAGTTGTGCTGGTAGCTTTAGTGTGGTCTTCTTTGTAAACATTTGGGTAAATGCCCAAAAGTGGGATTGCTGGGTCATAGGGGAGTTCTATGTGTAGTCTTTTGAGGAACCTCCATACCGCGTTCCAAAGTGGTTGAACAAGTTTACATTCCCACCAACAATGAAGTAAGGTTCCTTTCTGTACACATCCCCTCCAGCATCTGTTGTTGTTAGAGTTCTTGATTTTTGCCGTTCTAACTGGGGTGAGGTGATATCTAAATGTTGTTTTGATTTGCATTTCTTTTATGGCTAGGAATGTTGAACATTTCTTCATGTGTCTATTGGCCATCCTACTTTCTTCTTCAGAGAAGTTTCTCTTTAAGTCTTTCGCCCACTTATTTATTGGACAGTTGTTTCTTTGAGGATTTGTTGTTGGGGGGTTTAATTTTTTGAGTTCCAAGTATATTTTAGATATGACACCCTTGTCCGTTGTATGGCTAGTAAAAATCTTCTCCCAATCCGTGGGCTTTCAATTGATCTTGCTAGCTATGTCATTTTCCCTGCAGAAGCTCTGCAACTTTATGCAATCCCATTTGTCCAACCTTTCTTTGATTTGTTGTGTTTCCGGGTCTCTATTCAAAAAATTTCGGCCTGATCCAAGGAGACCTAGGGTTTCTCCTATTCCATCCTGTAATGTTTTCAGAGTGTCTGTTTTGAGTTCAAGGTCTTTGATCTATTTGGAGTTGATTCTGGCACAGGGTGATATATAAGGATCTAGCTTTAGTTTTCTACATGTAGTTAACCAATTTTGCCAGCACCATTTACTGAAGAGGCTGTCTTTCTTCCATTGTATTGTTTTAGCTCCCTTATCGAAGATTAGATGGCTATAGGTCTGTAGGTTCTTTTCTGGGTTTTCAATTCTATTCCATTGGTCCTGAGGTCTGTTCTTATGCCAATACCTAGCTGTTTTGATTACTATGGCTTTATAGTAGAGTTTGAAATTTGGTATTGATATTCCTCCAGCAGTGTTCTTTCCGTTGAGGAGCGTTTTTGCTATTCGGGGTCTTTTATTGCTCCATATGAATTTTTGGATTGCCTCTTCTATTTCCTTGAAGAATGAGGGTGGAATTTTGATAGGTATTGCATTGAATTTGTAGATAGCCTTGGGAAGTATTTCAATTTTCAAGCTGTTAATCTTTCCAATCCAGGAGCATGGGAGGTTTTGCCATTTTTTAAGTTCTGTGTTGATTTCCTTTTTCAGGATTTTAAAGTTTTCATCATAGAGGTCCTTCACTTTTTTAGTTAAGTTAATTCCTAGGTATTTTATTTTTTGTGGGGCTATTACAAATGGGGTTGCTTTCCTAATTTCAGCCCCACTTTTCTCATTGTTGGCATACAGAAAAGCCATTGATTTTGGGGGGTTAATTTTATAACCTGCTACTTTGCCAAAGTTTTGAATCAGCTTGAGTAATTAGGGAGTGGAGTCTATGGGATTCTTTAAATACCAGATCATGTCATCTGCAAAGAGGGAGAGTTTTATTTCTTCTTTCCTTATTTGGATCCCCTTTATGTCTGCATCTTGTCTTATTGCTGTAGCTAGGCATTCTAATACTAGATTGAAGAGAAGTGGAGAGAGTGGGCATCCTTGTCTTGTTCCTGAGTTAAGAGGAAATGGCTTTAGTTTTTCACCATTGAGTATAATGCTGGCTGTAGGTTTGTCATATACAGCCTTTATTGTATTGAGGAATGTTCCATGGATTCCTAATTTTTCCTAAACCTTCATCATAAAGGGGTGTTGGATCTTGTCGAATGCTTTTTCTGCGTCTATTGAGATAACCATGTGGTTCTTATTCTTGCTCCTGTTGATGTGATGAATAATATTAATTGATTTGCATATATTGAACCAGCTTTGCATCCCTGAAATGAATCCTGTTTGATCGTGGTGTATGATTTTTAGGATGAATTGTTGAAGTCGATTGGCCAAAATTTTGTTGAGAAGTTTTGCATCAATATTCATCAAAGAAATGGGTCTATAGTTCTCTTTCTTTGATGAGTCCCTGCCTGGTTTTGGGATGAGGGTTATGATGGCTTCATAGAATGTGTTCGAGAGTGAGCTTTCTCTTTCAATTTCATTGAAGAGTTGGAGGAGAATTGGTGTGAGCTCTGCTTTGAAGGCCTTGTAAAATTCCACTGTAAAACCATCTGGTCCTGGACTTTTCTTAGCTGGGAGGTCTCTTATTGCTGTTTCTATTTCAATACTTGATATGGGCCTTTTAAGACAGTTTAACTCATCTTGGTTTAGTTTTGGCATGTCAATATTTGCTAGGAAGAGGTCCATTTCTGTCAAGTTCTCAAACTTATTAGCATAAGGTTTTGAGAAGTATTCCCTTATGATGTTGTGAATCTTGGTTGTTTCCGTGGTGATGTTTCCATTCTCATCTCTGAGTTTATTAATTTGGGTGTGTTCTCTTCTTTTTCTGATAAGATTTGCTAAGGGTCTGTCAATTTTGTTAAGTTTTTCGAAGAACCAACTCTTTGTTTTGTTGATTCTTTCTATAGTTTTTTTGGATTCTAATTTATTTAATTCTGATTTAATTTTAATTATTTCTTTCCCTCTACTGGATTGGGGTTTATCTTGTTGCTCTTTTTCAAGGAGGTTTAGATGTGTCATTAAATTGTTAGTTTCAGATCTTTCCAATTTGTTGATGTAGGAGCTCAGAGCTATAAACTTGCCTCTGAGTACTGCCTTCGCTGTGTCCCAGAGGAGCTGGTAATTTGGGTGTTCATTTTCGTTGAATTGCATGAACATTTGAATTTCCTTTCTAATCTCTTCCATGACCCACTCATGATTCAGCAGTGTGTTGTTCAGCCTCCATGTGATGCCGGACATTCTTTGGTGGCTTTTGGTGTTGAGTTCTAATTTTATTCCCTTGTGGTCAGAGAGAATGCAAGGTATAATTTCAATGTTTCTGAATTTAGACAAGTTTGCTTTGTGGCCTAAAATGTGGTCTATTTTAGAAAACGTTCCATGTGCTGCTGAGAAAAACGTGTATTCTGATGCTGCTGGGTGAAATGTTCGGTAGATGTCTGTTAAGTCTAGTTGATCTATGCAGCTGTTTAGATCTGCGGTTTCTCTGTAGAGTTTTTGCCGAGTTGATCTATCTAGTGGGGAGAGTGGTGTGTTAAAATCCCCAACACTTAATGTCTTTGAATCTATATGGGATTTGAGGGAAAGTAGTGTTTCTTTGATAAATTTGCGTGCTCCATTGTTTGGCGAATAGATATTTAGAATTGTAATATCCTCCTGAAGGAGAGATCCTTTAATTAGTATGTACCGACCTTCTTTATCTCTTCTCACGAATTTTCATTTGAAGTCTATTTTATCTGATATTAGGATTGCAACTCCCGCCTGTTTATGGGGTCCGTTTGCTTGGTAGATTGTGTTCCAGCCTTTAACATTGAAAATGTGTTTGTTTCTACGGGCAAGATGTGACTCCTGCAGGCAGCAGATAGAAGGGTCTTGTTTTTTAATCCAACTAGACAGTCTATGTCGCTTAATTGGAGAGTTCAGTCCGTTAACATTAAGAGATAGGACTGAGAGGTATTTGGGAGTTCCTGCCATGTTATCCACCTTCTTAGGGGCTGTGAAAACTGGGTTCTTCCTATGGTTCTTGGATTCTCAGTTTGGGTGCAGTTTCTTGGCCTTTATTGCGGTCTTGTTGGTTTTCTATGTGTAGGACATCTTTAAGAATCGTTTGTAGGGCTGGTTTGGTCGAGATGTATTGTCTCAATTTTTGTTTGCTATGGAAGGTTTTTATTTGGCCTTCAGTTATGAAGGAGAGTTTAGCTGGCTATAGTATTCCTGGTTGATAGTTGTTTGTTTTTAAGGCATGGCATACATCATTCCAGGCTCTTCTTGCTTTGATTGTCTCTGCTGAGAAATCTGAGGTGATTCTAATTGGTTTCCCTTTATAGGTGATTACCCTTTTCTCCTTGACAGCTTTAACGATCTTTTCCTTGGTCTGAGTTGATCCTGTGTGGATTATAATGTGACGGTGGGATGTCCTATTCTGATCTGGTCTATTTGGGGTTCTAAAGGCTTCTTGTATCTGAATAGGCCTATCTTTTTGCATGTTTGGGAAGTTCTCTGCTAGGATCCTGTTAAACAAATTTCCTAGACCATTAACTTCTGTTTCTAGGTGCTCCTCTACACCATTATCCTTAGATTAGGCCTTCTGATGGTGTCTTCCAGGTGTTGGATAGATCTATCATATTTCTTGGACTTGTCTTGGATGGCTATATGTTCTTTCTCTATAATAGCTAGGCTGTCTTCAATCCCTGAGATTCGATGTTCTGCATGGTCTAACCTGCTGTCAAGACTCTCTACTTTGTTTTTTTATCTCTTTTCCTTCTAATTGGTCAGCTTTGTTGGCTTCAAGTTCTTTGTTGAAGCTCTGTTTTAGGTCTTGTATGAATTTCTTTACTTCCTTAATTTGGTGTTCAGTGTTTGTTCTCAAATCACTTAGTTGATTGGTTATGGTTTCTTTGGACTCCCATTTCTTCTGTTGGGTTCCATTCAGCATTCCCTTTGTGGTCTCCCTGACTTCCTTCAGCTCTTTGTTAATGGATTCCATGAATACCTTTAGTGAACTTTGTGTGTTCTCTACCTGGTCTCTCAATTCCTGTATTACTCTTTGATTAGCTTCCTCCCGTTTGTGGGATTCCTGCAGTTCTCTTTCCTCCCGTTCTTGGTATTCCTGCAGTTCTCTTTGAGTGTTCTCAGCCTGCTCACGCCATTCCTCCCTTTTTCTTTGAGTATTCTCAATTTGTTCACGCAAATCCTGTATCAGTTTTTGAGTACCTTCCTCACGCTTATGATATTCCTGTATAAACTTCTGCGATGCCTCCTCTCTCTCCCTATCACGCTCATACAGAGTCCTTTGTAAGTTGTCAAACTTCTCATTTATCATGTTTGCCAGTAGTGTTTGTAGAGCTATTTGGGAACTCTCCTCTGGATTATTCATTATCTGTTCTGACCCCTGATTATCATGATTGGGAATTGAGATATCCGAATTTGCCATTTTTCTTGTGTTTTTCCGGCTTACTCTGCCCATTTGAGATGAAAATAGCACCAGTTTTGTGCTAGAACACTATCTTAAGGCAACCATCAACCAAAGTTTGCATTTGTACAGTCAATAGTCTACAGATACAATCTAGTTCAACAGATACATCTATTCCACATCAAACAACTATATGTTAATGGACTTCGAACCGCAGAGAAGAATTTGGAAAACCAGAAATTATTAGGGTTAGGGTGAGATGTGCGTAAAAATAGGGATAGATTGGTGTGGGGAGGCACAGGGAGAGTTAACTATGTCCTAATCACAATGCAGGAAATAGGTTGGGTAGGATGCAAGTAGAGAGAGAGAGGAAAAGAAGAAGCGGAAAGGGGAATGAAAAGAGACCAGAAAAAAAATAGAAACGTAAAAATTAATGTTATTATATAGATTAAAAGACCATCTATTTAGAGAGGAATGTGAATATTTTGAGAGAAGCTGAGGGACATAGAGGAGATGTGAAAAACTTAAAAAAATGCTTAAAATATTATATAGGTATAAAGGGGTAGTACTGCTATTAAGGAATTTAAGTCTCAGAGGTTTTGAATTGAGTAATAAATTTGTGGATTAAGTGTGTACACAATGGGGGGTAAGGTCTACTAGTTAACTACGGGTTTATCTGAGGATGTTCAGGACAAGAGTTAAGTCACATAAGGAAGAACAAAAGAGAGCAAAAGGTGAAACGGATAGGAAAGGGAGAAGAAAAGGTCAGAAGTTCAGTAGAGCTAGACAAAAAACAAAAAGATAATTAAGAAAGAAAGAAAAAGAAAGAAGACAAGAAAAGAAAGGAAAACCCACATTCACGTACTCCTAAAATAAAAACTATAAGAGGAGAAAAAAAAGTTACTGGAAAACGATTATTTTTTCAAAAGAGACAAAAATTAAAGATTTATAAAAGTTTTAGAAAAGGAAAAAAAAATTTTTATATATATAAGGTACCAAAAAAAAAAAAAAAAAGAGAAGAAGAAGAAAAAAAAAAGTTCTTTGTTTTTTTTGGGAGGGGTGGGAAAAATCCTGTATCTCCCTTGTGTCTGTAGCCAGCCTCTTGTTGGAGTCTCTGGTCTGCTTGAGGTCCTGTGGCTTGATTTGTTTCTTAAGTCAAATTGTTCTAACAGGCAGAAAAATGCTCTGCTTTCCCCAAGATTTTGAGATCCCCTTCCCAGGTTAGTTTAATTGCAGGGTGATCTGGTTTAAGAATCACAAAAGAGGGGAATGCAGTGATGAGGTTAGGTTCTGGGTAGAGTTGAGGCCTTTCAATAAACAGTAGCTTTTCCTTGGGGCTATTTTGTGAAAACCTCACAGAGCCCAGCCTGGAGCCATTCTCAGGGTTTCTGTTTTTCAATTGATTGTGGAGGCTGCTAGAGGGAGGGGCAGCCTCTGGCTCTGGTTACCCAGTGCGGAAAGCCACTCCTATGGCTGGCGCCCGAGCTGGGTGACTTTTCCCTGGATGGAGCTGAGTCTGGCAGGTCACACCGCTGTTAAGTTCTTGTGATCTGCTAAATGACTCGCTTTATTCCAAGGCCTGAGCTGGAGCTAGTCGCTCCTCCGAGCTTTGTTGGTATCCAAGATGGAGATCACCGGTGCTGGGGGGGAGGGGTGGCCTTCCCTCCTCTGCTCCCTGAGAAGGAGTGAGGAAGTCGGGCTTCTACTCACGCCAAGTCTTGGTTCCTGGGTCGGTCTCTGGTCCGCAAACTGCAGGATGAAGATGTCTGCTCCTTGTCCGTTCTTGCTGGTTTTGAGTAGAATCCGCTCGCCTGCCGCCTGGCTCCTTCGTCCCAGACTCTGTGGCTCAGTTATGGTGCCCTGCAGTCACCGCCGCGACCGCTGCCGCCGCAGCGGCGGCCGCTGGCAAGCGCTCAGATGTATCTTTTTGCCTTGATTTCCCCTCTCTTGCCTAAACCTCTGTCCTGTGATGGCACACTTGGTGTGGTTCTCTGGCTTAGGGCTGTTCACTGGAACTCTAAAATTGCTTTCTATGCGAGAGCTTATTCAGATTCCAACTTCTCCTCCGCCATCTTCCCGGAACTCCTAACAAGTACTTTTCTGTCTGGGCTAGTTTCAAACATAATTTTAAGATCTCATTACCTAGAATAGGTTGAATTATAAGAGTGAGTCACTGCCACTTGTTTTGATGTATTTTTAATTTTAATTATGTTTTAAGATTTTTTTTATATCTCTCTACAAATAAATTTAGATATATGTATATATTTCTGATGACAAATAATCTCTAAAAATGTGTCACTGGAAATATAACATTTAAATATATATGCATATATATGTATATATATCTGAAGACAGACTCCCTCTAAAATTTTTTCTACTGTTTTTGACCTTTTTCATTTCAAAGATATACAGTCTATTTTTCGAAAAGTTTCCTCGTATAAAATAATTAATATTTCAATAGAAAGTAGAGTTTATTACTTTCAAGGGAATTTTATATATACACATGATATTGTAATAACATTTACAGTATATTACTTGAAAAAGTTCTGTCCAAACTCTTAAATATTTTTGTGTTGTGAGGAGGAAAGTGGAAGTTAATTTATACTGGTTAGGAATTTGCAATGCTTCAAAAATCTATTCCATAATTTGTTATGAGCACCTAGTCAAGCTACCTGATATGGTTTAGTTTTTGTTGTTTCTTTATTTGTTCAAAATGTTAATATGGATGTATGCACAGTGGTAACATTAAAATTATTAATCAAAAGAAAAATAATGGCAAAATCATAGACACGTATCAGACTTCCAATGATTAGCACTATGATGCTAATAATAATTTTGATGAAGATGATGATGATGACCACAGTGTAGCCTGATAATGACAATGTTGTGATTGAAAAGGAAAAAAACTTTAGACATCTTTGAAGGTAGATTTCCCACATTGAATACATGGATATAAACAGTGTTGGATTACATACAATAAAAATAACAAGAGGAGAGTTTCAATATCAATAAATAAAATCACATAAACAGGTACAGACAGTAAAAAACACTAACATTATTCCTACAGTTTCTCTAATGTGTACTCACTTTTCTTGGTCGTATTTTTTTCTAATAAATAAAATCATTTATTTCCACATTTTGATGGACTAAGCTATAGTTTTCAACTAAGTGTGATTAGTTCAAATAACAATCTCATATAGATAGTATTCAAACCAATGTTTCCACTGATATATTAAGAGTATGTTCTTCAGTACAGCTGTAAACATATGACCCAATTTACATAATACCACTTACATATCTGTAGTTACCATAAAAATACACAGGCCGTAGAGCCAATAGTTAAAATTTATTTTTATTTCTGCATGAAACTATTTGTGAATTTATACCAACAACTTGAATTTGACTCTTTATTTATAAGCTAAGGTGGAAAATGTAAGGACTCTTCACTTATCTTTTTTCTTGCTCCAGAAGTCAACAAATATATTCTTCAATATTTCTGGTTGATTACCTCCATTTACAGATGAGAAATGTAAGGCCAATAGTCAATACAGTGAGTAAATAATGATACTGGAATTTGTATCTGTGCTCTTCACTCTGTGTGCTTACAAGGAGAGTAACTTGGTGATGGAGAGGACCAATATGAAAAGACGATGTGGAAAAATCATACTTTGTAAACGGTTGTTTTAGGGCTAGGGAATCAGTGATGAGTATTTGAAACAGGCTGGTGTCAGGCGCATTAAAGGGAGTACATAGAAATTGTATTAGTGACAGAAACAGAAAATCTTGATCATTCATTTTATTTAATGACAGGGAGTAGAAGGGTAAGAAGAAATCTAAAGTGCATCCACATATCTGGCGAGGATTTGTGTTAGTTATATTCTTGGTGATAAGGACTACAAGTGGAAATGATGGATTTAGAGGAAAAAACTCTCAGAAAATTCTAAAGTTTATGTTAAACAGATGCAAAGATAGGTCTGTTTAGATATCATCAAAATATCCACGACCATGAATATGAAAAAATAATAAAATCAGGGGTATTATTAAAGAAGAGGAAAAGGAAAATTCTGACACATGTGTGAGCAATGTGAGCAACAGTGTGCTCAAGATTAGAAGAAAGAGATAAATAAGGAAACAAAAAAGTAATAAACACAGATTTACAGAAGTAAAGGAAGGAAAGAATTTGCAGGAAGGTATTGAAGAAATATGCTATTTGGATTTGAAAAGTAAAGGACATAGATAAGTTCAAAAAGAACAGTGTTTTGGTGAAAGTCATATTGATAAAATTTTGAGATATGAATGTGAAGTCATGAAATTCTGGATCCATGAATTCAACAGATCCTGTTGATTTTAAAAACAGGGAACAAATGCTTTTATACTGACCTTAGAAGAATTATACAGATATAACTCTAATTAACTACTTAGAGGTATTCTGTGAATATTTTTGAAGATTTTGTTTAACCAGGTGAATAAAGATTGAACCACAGCACAGGCAAGCCTAATTTGTGCTACAGTTCCAAAGAGTGACCCATGTATCCACACCAATTTGGGATTTTATTGAAATGTCTTTAGATATGTTTGGATATCTTATGAGCCTAATCATTATAAATGTAGGACAATAGCACCAAGTATTAGGATGAATGTACAGCTTTACTGATGTGACTGAAGACTCTTCGAATTGATTCTTCTTTAGAATAAAAAATGCCTCAATAGCCATTGACAAATCATAACTGCCATATACTCTATTTAAATCTAATTTTTGTTAGGAATATCTCCATGCTGTAATAACCCTGTCAATCAACCTGCCACAAATTCTTATATGTAGGAAGTGCTCTTATAACCTTCAAGTTTTAATTGAATGGAAGAGTTCATACATTACCCTCACCACTAGTATTAAATGCCTAAAAAGATTAGACATTTTGTGCTAATGCCTTTTTTTATTTTTTCATACACATTGGCAAGTGGGGAAGGATTCTGATGTAACAATAATACAATTTTGACTTTTACTAACACAATATCTAGGATCTAGTGTTAATTCAGATACTTACTAATTAGCTCCATATTTTGTGGATATTTATATTTCTCCTGGGAAAACTAATGAGCTCCAAGAAAATGCCCCTACGGAGCCTTTCAATTCCAATATCACTGTATGTCTCATAATGATTTAAATTCAACAATACAACAAAAACAAAATGAAAACAAAAACCCAAAACCTAGCATATTTCTCATTGTATACAGAGGTACGTAATTGAGGAAATTTCTACGAACTTTACAACTTTGTGTGGAGGGAGGGGAGAAGAAGATTGGGTGGGGGCGGGGGAGGATGGGAAGTGATTGGAAGAGGAAACAAAGGAGGAGGCTACAATGCTTGATAAGAAATGTACTCATGATCTTGCCCATGTAATTGTAACCCCTCTGTACAGTATTTTCACAATAAAAAAAAGAAATTTCTTCCTGTGTTATGTATAGGTAGAAGAAAAAAGATGTCTCACAATAACTCTCTTCATACCATGTTACACCAAAATCTCAAAATATTGCTCTTTTTCTAAATTTATAAATTACTATCACCCATTTGTTGGCACCTCTTTCTAGATTATTCATATTATCACGTTATACATGAACTGTTGGAATTATCTATTAAGTCCTAATTATAACTCTCTTGAGAGAATATTCTAGACAAATAGAATGTCAGAATCATTTGTGAATTTGTAAATTAAAACTTCTACTTAAAAAGAATTTTGTAATATTCTGTAGAATATGAAATTACAAACAAAATATTTATTTTGAATCTAAATTCTCATTTAGCCAGGTCTACAATGTCCTACATTAGATATCTTTTCTATTTCTCCAGGCTTAAGCTTTTGTAATCTTTCATCATTTCTTTGGAATCCAACAGAATGATGCTTACTTTTTCAAATTTTTGGTTCGGAGTCATGAGCTATTTTGCATCTAGGAATATTCTGTAATGAAGAGAGCATGTAAAACATGACTGAGGATGATATATGAGCTGCATTTAAATAGGAAACTTGACTTCTCAAAACAAAATGACAAAATTATCCCAAACTTCCAATTGTGAATTCCTTTCTTGTCCTTTGGTTTGTTTTATTGAGCAAAATTATCGTACCTAGCCCAAGGAAGGTATCTCTATGCAATCCACTCTCTAAACTCCTGTCCTAATATGAGTGCTAGAATTTCAGGTTTGTATCACATTGCCCTGCCATTGGTTGTTGGTTTATTTAATCTAGAAACATACTAGTAATTCTGAACTTCTCCGATGATCTTATCCTCTAGACTGACTGCTCAAACTGTTGTACATTTTTCAAAGATATCCTATCATTTGATATAAGATATGAACATTTTCAGATGCACCTGCAGGGGTCTCTGATTCATTCCTCCATGGATCTGATCCCTTTAGTAATGATCACTTGACTCTCTTTCCATCTCTGGTTCCTACATATGTAATATTCTCAAGCTTTTGGGGGGAAAGTTCACTTGACGACTTTCTAATATTAAAAATTATCACTTCATTCTAGTCTTACTCAGGACACATTTTCTATTGTTTTGTAACTTTTCTACACATTCTGAGAGTTGTTTCATATGTGTGTTTGCTCATATAAGTGCTTCTGTGTGTATGTGAATGTTTGTATGTATGCATGCAAAAACCTCAAGCTCTTATTCAGCAATCTTGTTCATAACTAGTATTACATCACTTGAGCCATTCTTCCAATGCAGCTTTAGGCTGGTTAATTATAGGTGTTGTTGCAAAGACTATTCTTCCCAGGCTGGATGAAAACTGAATTTCCCAGACCCTTTTACATTCTTAGTTTTTATTTTTTCCATGAGTATCAAGTTTTAAACTAAAAATAATTTTTTCATGTAATGTCTAAGCTGTAGCCCAGATGTTTAACTCAAGAATTCATACAAAGACAGAACATACACATTACATATCATGAGTGTACACTCCTAGAAATGTGATCTTGAGCCGGGTACTGGTGGCTCATGCCTATAATCCTCTCAGGAGGCTGAGATCTGAGGACTGCAGTTCAAATGCTGCACAAGTAGGAAAGTTTTCTGAGGCACTTATCTCCAATTAACCACCAGAAAAAGGAATTGACACTGTGGCTCAAGTGGTAGAGCTCTAGCCGTGAATTGAAGAGTGGAGGGACATCACCCAGGCGGAGAATTCAAGACCCATAACCATCAAAGAAATAAAGAAAAAGAAATGTGATCTTAGCCACCAGTTCATTGCTAGTATAATTCCTGCTCTCTCAACATAGCCTTTTTTTTCTAGTTAAGTCCATGCTCTTATATCTGACTTCATATATCTGACTAGAATAATTCTTCCCTTCTACTTTTTACAAATTTCCGTAATTAGCTACCATGATTTAGATTTAGTAGAAAACAAGAGTGGCCTCATCATTCATGTTCCACTTAGTAGTAATGCTCTCTATATCCCATAGATCTACATACTGGAATGGCTTTATTGTTTCAAAGTTTTTTATTTGCAGAGTCTTCTGTACTGTATTGAACCATTATACTTAAGCACAAAACTTCTTTTTCTTCAATTATTCCTATTGTTTCTCCTCATGTTAACTTATGTACACTTGGGAAATAATGCACAACACACACACTCACAAAAATATGTTTCTGAGAACCTTCTTCCCACGTAAAATTGGTCTTAATTACAGTGCACATAGGAAGTATGAACTTAAACTACTCCACGATGGTTTTTTCATGTTTTTTATTATAAAATGGTATAAACAGGGGTTAGAGTTACATAAGTAAGTAAATGAGTACATTATCTATCAAGCTCTGTTACCTCCTCTTTTGTTTTTCTCCTTCCATCCCTTTCCTCCCCACCGCCCCAACTCCCTTCTCCACTGATCAAGTTGTAAAGTTCATTTTCTACGTAGTGCCTTGTACAACTCATTGTTACAATGGGTCATACTGTATTCTTTTTTCAGCTTTTTGTTATTTCCCTTCCCCTCCCCATTAGAAAAATGTATATGCAAGATGCAGGTCGCCGACATAAATATAGTGAAAACAGGGGTAATACCATGGAGGAAGAAAAAAATCACATAGTACATGTTAGATACATTAAAACAATAGCAAGAAAGTAAAAGCAAGTTGTGTCCCTATCTTGGGGTACATTTCACTTAACATCATCTTATATGGTCATGTGTACATGGATAATGTTTTATAAAACATTTAAATTACATATTTTCTCATTACAAAGTTATCTCTGAAACACGTTACCACATGTCCAAAGATGTGCTTGTGCTATTTCAATGAAGCCAGAAAATATTCATTTTACCTGGGGCAGCATCATAGATTGTTACTGGAAGTAAGTGGAAGGAACTGTTACTGCAAGTGGAAACTGAGCCCAAGAGAGGAATTGAACACATAGAAATGACAAAGTTCAAGTTAATTTGTGCTGTCCTTTTTCACTATACAAAAAAATAATCCAAGGCCTGAAGGAAACTCTGTCCCTGATCTTTTGTAGTGTGTCCTTTACTCATATAAAACTTGTCTGTAAACTTCCAGTTTAGAGTATAACAAAAGAAAACAATATGCCATTTGAAGGCAAGCATAGAATAAAAGAAAATAACTTTATTTTAAAAGTGTCCTACTACAAAGAAAGAAAGACATGCAGGTTTTAAAGTGTCCTATGCACGGATATTTCTCTCCTGAGATGATTCTGTATTGCAGGAGTCAGTTATCCATTTCTTTATTCTGGTCCTGAGTTCTCCATAGCAATAAGGATTCCAAAAATCAGGATCCAGAGAGCATGATCAACAAAAGGAGCCTCATCTCAAACCAGTGCTTTAAGGATGGTCCCAAAGAGATATGTGGGTTTTTTCATTTTCTTGTTTGTTTGTTTAGTTTGTGCTGGTTCTGGGGCTTGAATACAGAGGGTGGACACTGTCCCTGTACAGTTGTCTTCCCTGCACACCTGTCCCCTAACCTAGTACTCTACTGTTTGAGCCAAAACTCCACTTCTGGCTTTTTTAGTGTTTAATTACAGATCAGAGTTTGACAGACTCTCTTGCCTGGGTTGACTTTGAACTGAGACAGTAAGAAAGCCAAGTGACATCAACTGTATGGACTTCTCTTTTGAAACAAGAAATATTAGATGAAGTTTATAATAAAGCTAATATTTGACAATTTTTAAAAGAAGAGAATATGTCCATCAATGAAACCATAACTTAAATAACTCAGCAAAAGTAGGTGCACTGAATCAGTTTGTAATTATTTTTTCTGTTTGGGAAGATTACTATTGACTTCGTTGTTCCTTTTGGGGATACTCAGTCCTATTTGCAGTTTTTTTGTTGGTCATGGGGCTTTAACTCTGATCCTGGGCTCTGTCCCACAGCTCTTCAGCTCAAGTTGAGTGCTCTGCCATTAAGGTACAGCACCACTTCGGGATTTCTGGTGGTTAATTAAAGATAAGGTTCTCATGGACTTTCCTGACCAGGCTGTCTTTGAACCAGTCTCATCTTCCTGAGTAGCGAGGATTAAAGGTGTGAGCCACCAGCATCCGGCTTATATTTGCATTGATCTGCACTTAATGAAACTATGTAGACAAGGAATGGAGATTTCAATCAATGGTGACATTGCAGCTTTTCAGAAAAATTGAGGTAGCAATAAATATATCCTCCTTTTCCATGTTGTTACATTAATGATTCATGTGTTTTGGGACTCTTACATTAGCATCCTCTGCTGTCTGTGTATGTGGACTTAGTATCAGAAATAGTTCATAGAGAAATATAAAAGACTAAGATTTTTAGAAAGTAAAGGAAGTAAGGTATGAAAGAATAGCATAGAAGGATATACAATTTATCACACAGATTAAGAACTAGTCTAAGTTACTAGAATGCTAAAGGCAATGAGAAATAAGTGTAGTTGATAACTAGTTCTTCAATAACCAAAAATGTTTCCCTAGAACAGTTTGTGGTATAACTTAGTTATTATTATCATTTATTCCTTCCATGGGGAGTTATTCCTTCTCTTCTGTCAAAGCCATTAATTATCCTATGCCTTTTTGATGCCGTGACTTACCAAAAAGTTTTCCAAATCTCACAGACTACCCTTCTCATTGTGATTAGCAGTGACCACTCAAAATCCTGGAATCTTTGAATTTCCAGGATTAATCTTCACCTGATATCTAATCACATTCTTGGCATTAATTGCCATGACCTATTAACAGAACTTTTTTTTGTCTTTTTTTGTTTTGTTTTTTTGAGGTCCAGTCGTGGGGCCTCAAATCTGGGCCTGGGCTCTGTCTCTCAGTTCTTCAGCTCACTGCTACCGTGCTACCACTTTTGCCACAGCGACACTTCCGACTGTTTTCTTTTTGCTTGTATGGTGCTGAGGAATCTAACCCAGGGCCTCATGCGTGCAAGGCAAGTGCTCTACTACTGAGGCACCTTCCCTGCCCTTTAAAAAAAATACTATTCTAATATAAGTAAAATAAATGAATTACAGATTATTACTAGGTATCAGTTGGAATGAACAATTGCATATTACAAGTATGGGTTATTTATTTTGCATTTACTAGCTAAATGACTTTTTTGCCAGTCTTGGGGCTTGAACTCAGGTACAGGAAACTGTTCTTGAGCTTTGTTTTTGGCTGAAGGTTAACACTTTACCACTTGAGGCACAACTCATCTTTCAGTGTTTTTTTTTTTTTTTCTATTTATGTGGGATTGAGGAATTGAACCTAGGGTTTGATTCTTGCTAAGCAATAACTGTTCCATTTAGCCACATTCCCAAAGCCTTAAGTAACTTTCTTACTTTTTTATATTAATACGTTTTCTTATTGTGAAAATACCGTACAGAGGGGTTACAATTACATGAGCAAGGTAAAGAGTACATTTCTTAGCAAGCATTGTTGTCTCCTCCTTCCCCTTAAGATCCCTGCCCACTGATTCCCCATCCCTCCCCCGCCAAAGTTGTAAAGTTCCTTTTTCAACATAACGTCTTATACATCTCATTGTCGCAATGGGACTTGGTTAAGATGGCATTATTTTTTCATTCAATTACTATGTATCATAATTTAGGCCAAGGGGTAGAAAAGGAAGTGGAAAACAATATCAAGTCCAGTAAAACTGACATTCCTATCACATCACTAAGGAAGTCCACTGTTAAGGCCTGCTGGACTCATAAGGCTGTTGCATGTGACATTATTATGTAAAACATTATTGACCATCATCTCCGACATCCCTAATATTGTGCTTCCACTTTCAAGGTCACGAGCCAAATATCTAAGCCTTTTATTGATAGGGTGTGTTTCCTAGGAAGGAAGAAGGAAGATGTGGAAGGTGATGGTGGAAAAATATGTATATTGGCTCCCTGTCCACATTTTTTGCATTTTTAAAAAGTGCTACTGATGAACGCCCACTTACATCTAATTGACTATACTGTCTGTACAAGATGAAAATAAATGATGACATTTATTCTGGTGGATAATCACATATATTAACAAAATCCATTTCTGGAAAAAAATGATACTAGGTAAGAAAGTATAAAGTATTGTCTATAAAATGGTTTCTTTTCTTGGAGAACAAAAAGTGGAATTGAAATGCTTACTCCAACTTTCTTTGAGATTTTATGCTGTCTCAGGATCAAAATGTTCTCTAATTCCTGTAACATCCAAGCATAAAAGACATGATTTGAAGATCTCAGTAATTTTAGAAACAAAGGAACATTATAGCTTCCTTCCTGCAGAGACATATGATAGCAAGTATGATTGATTGTACTGTAGTTCTCTTTTTTTCCCTCTTTATCTCAAGTGTTGCATATCTGGGCATTTTACTGTATGTCCTGCATCAGCTTCCTGTAGGTGAGATTTACTTCTACTCTGCAATGTCAAGATGGGTCATGTAACTTACTTCAGTTTACAAAAATGAAACAGAAGTGGAGAAAGTCTATTTCTAGGGGAAGATTTCTGTCTCATTGTCTGTGTTTAATAGCTGACTTGTTTTCCCCTAGCTATAAAAATAGCATATTTTCAGAAGGAGTCTTCTTTCAACTTATATATTGGAAGAAGATAGCATGTGAAATTGAGGCAAAACTCAAATACAGCCTCATAGAGATAACTCAGGCAGAATTAAGCTAATATTAGAATATGATATTAAGATGTTAGTTTCTTATCATTCTTGTATACCTTTATGATTGTTCACTATAGCACATCAGAATTTAACAAATACTAAACAAGAACTAAGCAAATATATAACATTTCCTGTTGGAAATTACTACAATTTTTAATAAATAAGGATTCTCCATGTGATCACTTATGAGGTTATATTTTTTCTATAGATTGGGGTAATCACTCTAGACCATTGTATCCTTAATCATTATCCAGACCGTGTGATTGAGATGAGGAAGAACAAAATATCTAGAATTCTATTTCTCTTTTCCTCTTCCCCATTTTCCTAGTGTGAATTCTCATGCTTTCTCCAAATTCTTCTATTAATAAAGGAAGAATGACACGCTGTGGATATCAAGCAAAAGGCTTCAAATCAAGAATTTCATTCTTTCAGAATTAGATGAATGATAAATAAGAGTGCCTCAAGGAAGAAAAAAAACATGAATTTTTTTTCTCTTTCTGGCTTCCACCATAGAGTCTGAACATGACTGCAAATATCTAATAAACCATTTGCCTTGGCTAACTTTTTAAAAAATATAGTTTGCTAAAGAAAAATTCTAAAACTAAAAAGATAAAATTTAAATAAATAGTAATTTGTGGTTTGCTTTTGAGAGGCATGAAATAAAACTGCATTAACACTGTGTGAGTTGAGAGGCTAAATTCTATCAGAATCTAAACATAATGAAAAATAGATGATTTTAAGGTAAATAGCTTGTAGGTACATTTTTAATGTGACATACCCACAGAGACATCTATTTTCTTTTTCTCTCCACACTGATTCAACTTCAATAAGCAGTTCACGTAATTCAAATAGCTGTGTTTCAGAAATAGATTAGACACAAAATGTTACAAAAAGAGAACCAGTATTGGGTGGTGATTTATTTAAAAATAGCAGTCAAATAAATATTAACCATAATTCCACAATAATAACAATCAACTCCTCTTGAAAAGAGAAGATTGTAGCAGAATGTACAAAAGTGATAGTGCCAGAACTGTTTCAGGAGCTGCTCTCTTGCATTTAGGATTTCTAGTACAGGACAATGTTTTAATCAGTATTAATTGCTTTCAGGAACTAATTTTTTTCTAGTGATATTTCATTGAAGAAATATGTTGTTCAAAATTAATGAACGGATAACAAGTTATAGTAGAAAAAAGTGCTAGAAACTCATTGTGGTTGTCAGTAAAATACCTTCCAATAATGCCTCTCATCCCCTAAATGTCTAATCCTTCAAATGTAGATATGCACTATACATATATATATATATATATATATGTATATATATATGTATATATATACATATATATATATATGTATATATATATGCATATATATACATATATATATATATATTTGTAAAATATTTATCTCTCATTACTCAAGGAACACGAATTTGAATAATTACCAGATGGGGGAAGTATAACTCAAATGGGTACTTAAAATCCCAGCTATATTTCAAAGGGGAAATGATCCGGTAAGAACCATAAGAAAGATGTAAAGATGCTACATGAGAAGATAAAGGAAAAGACAACAACCCAGATTCTGAATTTCTGAAAAGCGGAACAGGTTGTAAATGCCTTTCCACTAGAATCATCTAAAAATTCTTTTAGCCCTGTAGGTGGCTAGATTTTAATGTGGTGAGACTTCTTTTAGATTTCTGTCCTTTAGAACTGTAAAATGATAAATACGGATTATTCAAGCCAATTAACTTGTAGAAATTTGTTACAGCATATTTGGTTTAGTAAACTAACTCAGCTACAGCCTTTTCCTGATTGCAAGTATAGAGACATCACATATCCTAGTTTCTGAGAATAAGAAAAATTTGCCACTGGCTTTGTACACATGTATGAAGGATATAATACGAAGGGCCTTGCATTAATGAAGTCTTCAAATTCTAAATAATATTTAAATAAGAAACTCTCTATCTTTAGTTTCACGTTTGGGGATCAAAGTACTAAAGTTATGTATAAAGCTAGGGTAAGAATATGGAAATGAAATCTGTCTCCTAATATTATAAAGATAATTAATGTCATTTTGAGTTACAGTTTCTAAACTGTAATAAAATAAAGTAAAACAGAAACAGAAACTCAATTTTCCATCCTTCCTAATTTTCCAACAGAAATTAGAGAATCTAGTAAAGATACAGCATTCCCAGGATGGTATAGGATGATACAGGATCACTAAACAGTGACAAAGAAGATAACAAAAATGGTTCCCTGGAACCATGGGAAACAAAATCTACACCTACAGGTTGTTATATAGCTACAAAATAGTTTCCACTATGCTGTCTTTGATATTTTATGTTTGTTTTCACAACAACTTTCCTCTCTTAGGAAATGACTCGTTATTAATACTCAAGCGTTTGCAGCTTATAACCCAGCAAAAAATAATGCTTCTAAATGTAAACAAGCATGATTTTAAGAGTAACCAAGGCTACTTGTGTTGCTATAGCTGATAAATAAGAATGTTGTTGGGGAATAGTCAAACAATTTTGAACTTTTTCATATCTTTCCTCTTCTCCAACACGAATCATCCTAGTCAAGATACATATGTAAAACATTAATAGAGGATTTTTATATTTTTTATTGTTCACACTAAAACAAATACAGTTTTCCTCTTTCCAAGCCTGACTTTGAAAGAGTTAGACCATCACAATTATTTTATATACAAAAGTTTACTGCTTTGGCTTAGGTGTTTTCCTGCCTTTGGGTGTTGCTCTTTATTATTTTGGTAATTACATAGAAAAAACAACATAAAGCCATTATGCTTATGTTGAATTATTCAAAGTCAAGCTGTCTTCAAACACAGTTTTCTGTTCCCTTCTTCACTGCTAATTAAAGTTTAATTATTGCTCTTTAATGATTAAAACAAACGTGATACTTTAAGGTATATTCTCATTGAAACTGATTAAAACAGGAGTGTCTGCGATTGCTTTTAAATTTTTTCAAGTATTTTCCTTGGCTATTTTCATTATTACCTTTATTCCGGTCTTCTAATCAGGAACACAGGATTACACAAAAAGATCTTCCTAAGATATAGGATGTTAGGCAGAAAAAATTAGATGTATATTTAAAGATTTTCATCTCTTAAGAGACTAAAAAGCTCAGAAGATATTTTGCTATTATTGGCATATTTCAGATGACTTAAATGTTTTGGTTCTTAAACGAAGTGAAATACATGTAAAATGTTACAGTTTTTCCAAACAATGATTATGGCTTATACTTTTCTGCTCCAATGAGTTGAAACTTCTGACAAGATTGGAGGGCATATCGATTTCAGGGGAGAAGTGTTAATGTTAGAATGCCAAGGGAGATTCCTAAAACAGCACTGCCGTCACATATCTGTTAGTTATACTTATGGCATATAAGTGTATAAACCTACAAATATGATTTGAATAAGAAATGTGTGATTTACACAATTCGTTCAATAACACCTAAAACCAGAAAACACTTCTATCTATTTATATAAACTAGTATATCTAGTGAGGTTTTAAAAAAAAATTTAGAATATATATTTTAACATTTATTTCAAAGTACGGTTTATTTTTAACTGTTTATTTTTAATTGTTGTCAGTTTGGGGGCTGGAAATCTGGACCTGGACACTGTCCCTCAGTTCTTCAGCTCAAGATTAGTGCTCTACCACTTGAGCCACTCCAGTTTTCTTTTGTCTCATTGGAGATAATATACTCACAGACTTTCTTGCCTAGGCTGGTCTTGAGCCATGATTCTCAGCTCTCAACCTCCTTAGTAGCTAGGGTTACAAGCATGAGCAACTATATCCATTAATTTCAGCATGTAACATTTCTTTTTAGTGAGAATGCTCAAAAACTTATCTTCTCGCTGTGATGAAATATCTATTCTTAACTATGATCACTTTTCTTCTTGTAGTATAAAATTAATATATTAACTTTTAGTCATGGAAGTCTGCTAATTAAAGTTATATAAAAATTAATTGTAAAGTGAAATTCATGGTTCTATTTCTTGTTTTAAGTAAACAATTCTGCGTTTTGTTTTCAATTATATTTCTTTGGGAATGTGTAATATTTATTGATTTAACTGTTAAAATTGATAACAATTACATTATATCAAGTTGATTCAAACTTGTATTTGAAAATTGCACCCTTACCACAAATATACTTCCACTTTCCTCTATCACATAATTAAAATAACAGTAAAGCAAAGATTGGTGTTAACCATTCATGTGTAGAATCCTAGAAACTCAGGAGGCTAAGACCTGAATACTTTAGTTCAATGTCAGTCCAAACAGACAAAAATGTGAAAAAACTTATCTCCAATTATCCAGCAAGAAGCAGAAGGTGAGAATGTGGCTCAAGGAGTAGAGCAAAAAATTAGAGCAAAAGAAATAGAACAAAAAAAAAACTAAGAGCAAAAAATTCAAGGAAGACCATAAAACATTGAGTTCCAGCCCTACAAATGGCATGTACACAAAAGACAACAACAAAAAGTAATATGAACATCAATAATGACGACAAAATAGTAGAAAAGATCATGAGAAATATGTAAACATCTGGAAGACAGAAATCATTTCACAGAATTTTGATTCATGAAAGGGAAAAGTGGCAGTCTCATTTGTACAATCTCCTTGTAGTCATTTTTATTGAAACCAGGCTATTGGGTAACATGTGAAAGAGTAGATTGGATTACCTGACTTAGCAGACCTTGCCTGTGACTATGCAACATCCCACTATGCAAAATCTAAAATAATGCTTGTTAATTTAAATAAAACCTCATGTTAGGGACTGTTGGGCCCACATAGACTGAGTTCCTTATATTGAGGCTTCAGACCAGTGCTTTTGTTTATAACCACTCCTGTTTTAACAAGTTGGGACAAATAGAAGTAGTGGGTTTAATTATAAAAGGGAAGCATGCTACAGACTTATTTTTGTTGCTAAGGCTCTAACCACTTTAGATTATTTTTCAGGCCAAGCCACCCTTGAGTAATGATCACTTACCTATGGTTTCCACAAACGTGAGATATCAGAAAATTTCATTATATCTAGCTTTCTTTGTTTTTGTAGTTCCTCATGAATTTGTGTTTTTCAGAACTGGCCCTCATATCAGTCTTCTAAATCTCCGCCTTCTAATTAGCAAGGTATATTTCATCTCAAGCTTGGACCCACATTATTTTTCAATGTAAACATTCAATATTGACTTCTGTTTTCTAGATATTAAATTCTATCGAGGTTAGTATGGATCTTTATGACCTTATAAGAACATAGATAAATCCCTTGAATATTTTTCCAATTTATTTAAATATTTCTAGTATGACATCACAAATAGAACATTAATGTCTCAAGTACCTTATGCAGAACAGTTAATTTATTTTGTGCACATATTAAGTCCAACATAATTTTATCAAATCTATATTAATATCCAGTATTTACAGATACATTTCTTTACCAAAAATAATTGTCTCATGTTTCCCTTTTATAATTAAACCCACCACTTCTCTTTTTTCCATCCAAAACCTGTTTTATCCTGGCAACCAACACATTTTTTTTCTCCGACTTTTAGATCATGCAATAAATAAACATGATTGCCATCAAATCTATGGTAGATTATTCTTAGTTATTGTATGCCTTAACTCGAGTTGCCTTTTGGTTCTGTTATTAGAGAATGTAGCACAATTCGTTTCCCATTCACTTGAAGAAAGCCTGAATTGATTTCCTTTTCTTTGACTAGAGGAAATAATGCTGCTATAATCCTCTGTGTTTTGGCGTTTGGGTGAATGTTACATTTTATTTCTATGAGACAAAGCCTGGAAAGATCAATTATTCTGTTATACAGTGGGTATTTGCTTATTTCATATGCTAAGAACCTGTCAAATGTTTTCAGAAGTGGATTTTGCATTTGACATTTCTGCCAGAATCCATTTTCTCTGTTTCTAGATAACATTTAGTATGGTCATTATTGTATTATGTGAAGTAATTCTTATACATATTTTATGATGTCATTTTGGTTTTAATATGCACTTATTTGGCGACTGATGATGGTTTTCTTGTGCTTATTTTTCACAAGATATACTTTGCTGGTTTCTAATTGATGTTCTTTTTAACATTAGGTTTTGAGGGTTCTATTTAGAATCTAGATTTGAGGCATTCTTCAGGTATAAGATTTATACATGTTTTATCCTTGAATATGGGTACACCTCATCATCATTATAATCATAAACATCATCATCATCATCACTACCAGTATTACTACTATTACTTTTCTACATGCATGTATGGTCCTGGGGCTTGAACTCAGGGTCCCTGAAATTTCTTGCAATTTGTTAAAAATTTACCATTTCAGTCATGCCTCACTTCTGGCTTTTTGCTGATTAATCAGAGATAATATTCTCAAGGACTTTATTTTGTGGAGGGCTGGCTTCAAACAGCAAAGCTTAAATCACAGGATCCCAAGTAGCTAGGATGAGATACATGAGCCACCTGATTCCAACTTCTATTCACTACTTGTATATGAACTTTCACAGACCAAATTATTTTACACTTTCATTGAGTTCTACTATATTGTTTTCCTTACCTATAATTTTAATGCCAAATTTAAGAAAGCTTCATCTCCAAAATTGTCAAGACATCTTTCTTTCTTTTACATTTACATCACTCGTTTTGTTTTATATGCCACGTTTTAATCCTGCTTGAAGTTAATATTTGAATAAATTGTTATGTTTAAGTCAATGTTTACTTTTTAATTCTCCCCAATATTGTCTAACCTATCACCACTTATTCAAAAGAATGTCATTCCACAAATGTTTGGTTTTACCCCTTATTAAATATTCCTTGATAATATTTATGTGGAGCTAATCTGGTGCTGTACAGACCCATTAAGCTGTAAAATTTTCCTCTCCAAATATAACAATTTTATACTAACAGCTTTAATATTGGACAGAGAAATATATTCCATTTTATTTTCCTTTGTGAATGAGTCAGAGTGCTGGTCAGGTGTTTTTTAGAAGTTGTCATAAACATAAATAAAACTGTGAAGCTGGACGATGTTGGCTCATGCTTGTAATCCTAACTGCATAGGAGGCTGTGATCTGAGGATTGTGGTTCAAAACCAGCTGGAGCAGGAATGTCCGTAAGACTCTTATGTCCAATTAACCACCAGAAAACCATTAGAGCACTCATTTGAGCTGAAATGCATTGGGTAAGTGCCCAGGACCAGATTTCAAAACCCACGAATGACCAACAAATAGGGGAGGAGAAAATTTATATCTTGGCTCAATTGTATCCTCCAATCCACAAAAATTATATGTCTCCATTTATTTTGATTTTTGCTTTTATATTCAGCATTGTATAATTTTCAATGATGGTGGGTGAACAGCACTTTAAAATTTTGACGATGTTTGAAGTTAGCAGAAAGAAATTCACAGAAAACAGTTGAAAAATAAAGGACAATGGAACGGAGAAAAAAAAGTTTAATCAGGCCCTTGGTCAATATGAGAGTGTGTAAAGTATTTCAATAAGATTTCTTCGTACAATTAATATACATCAATTAATAAATATCTTCCAAAGGCATTTGTATTCAAGTATGACATAAAGGATATATACAGATTCTGTGGTAAAATGAAAGAAAGATAGATGAGAACATACATACTTATAGTAACTGTGTAAATAAACTAAGAAATTTGGTTAACATTCTGAGGACACATGGCTCATTAGATGAGAAGGCTGTTGGCATCTAAGATAATACCAAAATGTTAGACTTGAGTCTAACTTTAAGACTGCTTAATACTGTCGCATTTTGAGTCAGTATTCTTTTTGTTGTTGTTATTGGTGGTGGTGGTGGTCGTGGGCCTTGAACTCTGTGCCTGGGTGCTGTCCCTCATCTCTTCAGCTCAAGGCTGGAGCCATAGCACCACTTCCAGTTTTCTGGTGGTTTATTGGTGATACCAGTCTCATGGACTTTTCCTGCCCAAGCTGGCTTTAAACCGCGATCATCAGATCTCAGCCTCTTGAGTAGCTTGGATTATAGCTATGTGTGAGCCCTCAGCACCAGGCTTCAGTCAGTATTCTTAGTACAAGGAAAAAATACAAATGGTTTGGAACCAAGCTGTAGAAGACTGCCTTTTTTTCTTTAGAAGAGAGCTGTCAGGT
>NW_024871862.1:0-48280 GCF_019054845.1 Dipodomys spectabilis
CCTGTGCAAGCAAGTGTTGCCTGGACCGATGGGTCTAGCCTCAAAGAGCCTTGTCCAAGCCTGCTCGTCCAGACTGGTCCGGGCCAGCCTCACAGAGTCTTGTCCAATCCAGCTGCACCGAGACCTTACTGGGCCAGCATCACGGAGCCTTGTCCAAGCCACCACCACCTGGACTGGACCAGCCTGCACCAGACTCACAGGGCCCTGTCCAATTCAGCGCCACTTTGACCGGCACTGGCGAGGTTTACAGAACGCTGTCCAAGACTTAACTCCCGGGACCGGTGCAGGCCAGGCACACAGAGCTCTGTCCAAGCCAGGGTCGCCTGGAACATCCCAGGGACAGCCTCCTGAGCCCTGTTCAAGCCAGCTCCTCCTACACTGGGCCGGGCCAGCCTCACAGAGTCTTGTCCAAGCCAGCTGCCCTGGAATCGACTGGACCAGCCTCTCAGAATCCCTGTCCAAGGCAGCGCCGCCTGGAAAGGCCTGGACCAGTCCCACAGAGCCTTGTCCAAACAAGCGAATCCTGAACCGTCACAGGCCAGGCTCAAAGAGCCGTATACATGGCAGTACTACCTGCCCAGCGGGGAACAGGATCTCAAAGTCCTATCCAAGCCAGGAACGCCTGCATCGGCCTGGGCCAGCTTCACAGAGCTCTGTCCAAGCCAGCTAGCTTCTACCAGACTGGCCCAGGCCCACCTCACAGAGCCTTGTCCAAGCCAGCTCTTCCTTGACTGGACCAGGCCATGCTAAAAGAACTCTGTCCAAGTCAACTTCTCCTAGACTGGCCTGGGCCAACCTCAGAGAGTCTTTTCCAAGCCAGCTGATCATTGAACGGTCTGGGCCAGGCTCATAGAGCCCTGTCCAAGGCAGTGTCAACTGGACCAGGCTGCACCTGCCTCACAGTGCCCTGACCAAGCCAGGGCTGCCTGGACCCGCACCGGCCAGTCTCACAGAACCCTGTCTAAGTCTGGTCCTCCTGGACTGGCGCGGGCCAAGCTAACAGAGTCCTGTCCAAGGCAGGGCCCCCTGGACAAGACTGGGGACACCCTTTCAAGATTGTTAAAGCCAGCATGTCCTGGACCAGTGGGGGCCAGCCTCAAAGAGCCCTGTCCAAGCCAGCTCCTCTAGACAGGACCGGGCCAGCCTCAGAGTCTTGTCCAAGCCAGCTGCACCTTGACCGGTCCGGGGCAGGTTCACAGAGCCCTGTCAAAGCCAGGGTCAACTGAACCAGACTGAACCAGACTCACAGAGGCATGTCTAAGCCAGCACTACCTGGACCGGCGTGGGGACAGTCTTTTGAGCCATATCTAAGCCAGCGCCTCCTGGACCGATTTGGGCCAGCCTCAAAGAGCCTAGTCCAATCCAGCTCCTTCTAGACTGGGCTGGGCCAGCCTAACAGAGTATTGTCCATGTCACCTGCCCCTCGACGTGAGCAGGCCATCCTCACAGAGCCCTGTCGAATCCAGCTCCTCCTGGACCAGCCTGGGCCAGCTGCACAAGCCCTGTGCGTGACAGGCGACCTGGACTGGCCTGGGACAGCCTCACACTGCCCTGTCCAAGCCAGCACCATCTGGACCAACATGGGGCAGTTTCACAGAGCCCTGTCCAAGCCAGCTCCTTCTAGACTGGCCCGGGCCAACTTCACAGAGACTTGTCCAAGCCAGCTGCTCCTTAACTGGCCCTAGTCAGCCTTACAAAACCCGGTCTATGCCACCTTCAACTGGACCAGACTGCACCAACCTCACAGAGCCCTGTGAAAGCCAGCACTGCCTGGACCGGTACAGGCCGGCTCACAGAGCCGTGTCCCAATCAGGGCTGCCTAGACCAGCCGGGGAAGAGCCTTTCGAGCCCTGTGCAAGCCAGCGTTGCCTTGACCGATGGGGGCTAGCCTCAAAGAGCCCTGTCCAAGCCAGCTCCTCATAGACTGTCCGGGCCAGCCTCACAGAGTCTTGTCCAATCCAGCTGCACCTCGACCTGACTGGGCCAGCCTCACGGAGGCTTGTCCAAGCCAGCACCACCTGGGCTGGACCAGCCTGCACCAGACTCACAGGGCAATGTCCAATCCAGCGCCACTTGGACCTGCACCGGCCAGGTTTACAGAACGCTGTCCAAGACAGAACGGCCGGGACTTGTGCAGGCCAGGCACACAGAGCTCTGTCCAAGCCTGGGTCACCTGTAACAGCCCGGGGACAGCCTCGGGAGCTCTGTTCAAGCCAGATCCTCCTACACAGGGACGGGCAAGCCTAACAGAGTCTTGTCCAAATCAGCTGCCTTGGACCCGACTGGACCAGACTCACAGAATCCCTATCCAAGCCAGCTCAGCTTGAATTGGCCAAGACCAGGCATATAGAGTACTGTCCAAGCCAGCGCCCCCTGGATAGGCCCGGGCCAGGCTCACAGAGCCCTGTCCATTGCAGTACTGCATGGACCAGCGTGGGACAGGCTCCCAAAGTCCTATCCAAGCAAGCCATGCCTGCATCGGCCTGGGCCAGCCTCACAGAGCCCAGTCCAAGCCAGCTAGTTTCTAACAGACTGGCCTGGGCCAAACTCATAGAGCCTTGTCCAAGCCAGCTCTTCCTGGACTAGACCAGGCCAGACTCACAGAACCCTGTCCAAGCCAACTTCTCCTAGACTGGCCTGGGCCAGCCTCACGGAGCCTTGTCCAAGCCAGCACCACCTGGACTGGAACAGCCTGCACCAGACTCACAGGGCCCTGTCCAATTCAGCGCCACTTGGATGGGCAACGGCCAGGGTTAGAGAACCCTGTCCAAGACAGAACTGCCAGTACCGGTGCTGGCCAGGCACACAGAGCTCTGTCCAAGCCAGGGTCGCCTGGACAAGCCCAGGGACAGCCTATTGAGCCCTGCCCAAGCCAGCTACTCCTAGACTGGGCCAGGCCAGCCTCACAGAGTCTAATCCAAGCCAGCTACCCTGGAACCAACTGGACCAGCCTCTCAGAATCCCTGTCCAAGCCAACTCCGCCTGAAGTGACCAAGGCCAGGCTCAGAGGGTCCTGTCCAAGCCAGCGCCGCCTGGATAGGCCTGGGCCATTCTCAAAGAGCCCTGTCTAAACCAGCGAAGCCTGAACCGTCACCGGCCAGGCTCACAAAGCCGTATCCATGGCAGTACTACCTGGACCAGCGGGGGACAGGCACTCAAAATCCTATCCAAGCCAGCAACGACTGCATCGGCCTGGGCCAGCCTCACAGAGCCCTGTCCACGCAAGCTAGCTTCTACCCGACTGGCCTGAGCCAACCTCACAGAGCCTTGTCCAAGCCAGGTCTTCCTAGACAGGACCAGGCCAGGCTCACAGAACCCTGTCCAAGCCAGCTTCTGCTAGACTGGCCAGGGCCAACCTCACAGAGTCTTGTCCAAGCCAGCTGTTCCTTGACCAGCCGGGGCCAGGCTTACAGAGCCCTGTCCAAGCGAGCGCCACCTGGACCACCCTGGGGACAGCTTTTCAAGCCCTGTCCGAGCTATCAGTGCCTGGACTGAGGAGGGCCAGCCTCAAAGAACCCTGTTCAAGCCAGCATTAACTGAACCAGACTGCACCAGACTCAGAGCCCTGTCTAAGCCAGCACTACATGGACCGGCATGGGCCAGGCTCACAGAGGCCTGTCTAAGCAAGCACTTGCTGGACCGGCATTGGGACAGTCTTTCGAGCCATGTCCAAGCCAGTGCCACCTAGACCGATGGGGGCCAGCCTCAAAGAGCCCTGTCCAAGACAGCTCCTCCTAGACTGGGCCGGGCCAGCCTCACAGAGTCTTGTTCAAGACAGCTGCACCTCGACCTGACTCGGCCAGCCTCACGGAGCCTTGTCCAATCCAGAGCCAGCTGGACTAGACCAGTCTGCACCAGACTCACAGGGCCCTGTAAATCCAACACTACATGAACCGGCGCTGGCCAGGTTTACAGTACCCTGTCCAAGCCAGCACCACCGGGACCCGTGTGGGCCAGACACACAGAGCTCTGTCCAAGCCAGGGTCGCCTGGACCAGCCTGGAGACAGCCTTTTGAGCCATGACCAAGCCAGTTCTTCCTGTACTGGGCCGGGCCAGCCTCACAGAGTCTTGTCCAAGCCACCTGCCCTGGACCCGACTGGAACAGCCTCACAGAATCCCTGTCCAAGACAGCTCCGCCTCAAGTGGCCAAGGCCAAGCTCAGAGAGTCTGGTCCAAGCCAGCGCCCCCTGGATAGTCCCCTGTCATTCTCACAGAGCCCTGTCCAATCCAGCGCTGCCTGATCCGTCGCGGGCCAGGCTCACAGAGACCTGTCCATTAAATTACATCGTGGACCAGCGCGGGACAGGCTCTCAAAGTCCTATCCAAGCCATCCAAGCCTGCATCGGCCTGGGCCAGCCTCACAGAGCCCTGTCCACGCAAGCTAGCTTCTACCAGACTGGCCCAGCCCAACCTCTCAGAGCCTTGTCCAAGTCAGCTCTTCCTGGACTGGACCAGGCCAGGCTCTCAGAACCCTGTCCAAGTCAACTTCTCCCAGACTGGCCTGAGCCAACCTCACAGAGTCTTGTCCAAGCCAGCTGTTCCTTGACTGGCCTGGGCCAGGCTCACCGAGCCCTATCCAAGCCAGTGCCGCCTGGACCACCCTGGGGACAGCTCTTCGAGCCCTGTCCAAGCCAGCAGTGCCTGGACTGAGGAGGGCAAGCCTCAAAGAGCCCTGTCCAAGCCGTTTCCTCCAAGACTGTGCGGGCCACCCTCACAGAGTCTTGTCCAAGCCAGCTGTTCCTCGACCTGACCAGGCCATCCTCAGTAGCCCTGTCTAAGCCAGCACCAACAATACTGGACCGGGCCAGCGTCACAGAGGGCTGTCCAAGATATCTCTGCCTGAAGCGGCCCAGGCCAGGCTCAGAGAGTCCTGTCCAAGCCAGGGCCACTTGGACAGGCCTGGGCCAGGCTCACACAGCCCTGTCCATGCCAGCTCCTGCTTGACTGGCGTGGGCCAAACTCACAGAGTCTTGTCTAAACCAGCTGCTCCTTGACCGGCCAAGGCCCGGTTCACATAGCCCTCACCAAGCCAGCATCTACTGAACCTGACTGCCCCCGACTCACAGAGCAATGTCTAGGCAAGTACTACCTGGACCTGCAAGGGCCAAGCTCAAAGAGGCCTGTCTAAGCCAGCACTACCTGGACCGGCGTGGGGCAGTCTTTCAAGCAATGTCCAAGCCAGCGATACCTGAACCGATGGGGTCCAGCCTCAAGGAGCCCAGTCCAAGCCAGCTCCTCCTAGACTGGGCCGGGACAGCCTCACATAGTCTTGTACAAGCCAGCTGCTCCTCGACCTGACCAGGCCAGACGCACAGAGAGCTAATCTTGGACCAGCCTGGGCCCAGTTGCACAAGCCCTGTGTGAGACAGGGACACCTGGACCTGCCCGGGTCAGCATCACAGAACCCTGTCTATTCCAGCTCCTCCTGGACTAGCCCGGGTCAACCTTACAGAGTCTTGTCCAAGCCAGCTGCTCCTTGACCGGCCTGGCCAGGCTCACAGAGCCCTATCCAAGCCCGTGTCAACTGGACCAGACTGCACCAGCCTCACAGTGCCCTGACCAAGCCAGGGCTGCCTGGACCCGCGCCGGCCAGTCTCCCAGAACCCTGTCTAAGTCTAGTCCTCCTGGACTGGCACGGGCCAAGCTCACAGAGTCCTGTCCAAGGCAGGGTTTCCTGGACAAGCCTGGGGACAGCCTTTCGAGCCTGTTCAAGCCAGCACGTCCTGGACCAATGGGGGCCAGCCTCAAAGAGCCCTGTCCAAGATAGCTCCTCTAGACGGGACTGGGCCAGCCTGAGTCTTGTCCAAGCCAGCCTAGACCAGCCAGGGAACAGCCTTCTGAGCCCTGTGCAAGCCAGCGCTGAATGGACCGATGGGAGCTAGCCTCAAAGAGCCCTGTCGAAGCCACCTCCTCCTAGACTGGGCCGGGCCAGCCTCACAGAGTCTTGTCCAAGCTAGCTGCACTGCGACCTGACTGGGCCAGCCTCATGGAGCCTTGTCCAAGCCAGCACCACCTGGAGTGTACCAGCCTGCACCAGACTCAAAGGCCCTTTCAATCCAGCGCCACTTGGATCGGCACCGGCCAGGTTTACAGAACCCTGTCCAAGACAGAACTGCCGGGAACGGTGCAGGCCAGGCTCACAGAGTCCTGTTCATGCCAGTACTGCCTGGACCAGAGCAGGACAGGCTCTCAAAGTCCTGTCCAAGCCAGCCATGCCTGCACCGGCCTGGGCCAGCCTCACAGAGCCCTGTCCAAGCCAGCTCCTCCTAGACTGGCCCGGGCAAATCTCACAGAGACTTCTTTAAGCCAACTGCTCCTTGACCGGCCCTGGCCACCCTCACATAGCACTGTCCATGCGACCTTCAACTGGACCAGACTACACCAGAATCACAGTGCCCTTTGCAAGCCAGGACTGCCTGGACCGGTGCAGGCCAGGCTCACAGAGCCCTGTGCAAGTTAGGATCTCCTAGACCAGCCAGGGGACAGGCTTTTGAGCCCTGTCCAAGAGAGTGCTGCCTGGACCTATGGAGGCCAGCCCCAAAGAGCCCTGTCCAAGACAGCTCCTACTAGACTGGGCCGGGCCAGCCTCACAGAATCTTGTCCAAGCCAGCTGCACCTCGACCTGACTGGGCTTGCCTCACGGAGCCTTGTCCAATCCAGAGCCACCTGGACTGGACCAGCCTGCAACAGACTCACAGGGCCCTGTCCAATCCAACACCACTTGGACCAGCGCTGGTCAGGTTTACAGAACCCTGTCCAAGCCAGCACCACCGGGATCGGTGTGGGCCAGGCACACAGAGCTCTGTCAAAGCCAGGGTCGCCTGGACCAGCCTGGGGACAGCCTATTGAGCCACTTCCAAGCCAGTTCCTCCTAGACTGGGCCGGGCCAGTTTCACAGAGTCTTGTCCAAGCCAGCTGGCCTGGACCCAACTGGACCAGCCTCTCAGAAACCCTGTAAAAGCCAGCTCCGCCTGAAGTGAACAAGGCCAAGATCAGAGGGTCCTGTCCAAGCCAGCGCCGCCTGGATAGGCACAGGCCAGTCTCACAGAGCTCTGCCCAAACCAGCGAAGCCTGAACCGTCACTGGCCAGGCTCACAGAGCCGTATCCATGGCAGTACTACCTGGACCAGAGGGGGACAGGATCTCAAAGTCCTATCCAAGCAAGCCACTCCTGCATCGGCCTGGGCCAGCCTCACAGAGCCCTGTTCAAGCCAGCTAGCTTCTACCAGACTGGCCCGGGCCAACCTCACAGAGCCTTGTCCAAGACAGCTCTTCCTGGACTGGGCCAGGACAGGCTCACCGAACCCTGTCTAATCCAGCTTCTCCTACACTGGCCTAGGCCAACCTCACAGAGTTTTTTCCAAGCCAGCTGTTCCTTGACTGGCCTGGGCCAGGCTCACAGAGCCCTGTCCAAGCCAGCGCCACCTGGACCACCCTGGGGACAGCTTTTCAAGCCCTGTCCAACTAGCAGTGCCTGGACGGAGGAGGGCAAGCCTCAAAGAAACCTGTTCAAGCCAGCGTTAACTGAACCAGACTGCACCAGACTCAGAGCCCTGTCTAAGCCAGCACTACCTGGACCGGCATGGGCCAGGCTCACAGAGGCCTGTCTAAACCAGTACTACTTGGACCAGCATTGGGACAGTCTTTCGAGCTATGTCTAAGCCATCGCCACCTTGACCGATGGGGGCCAGCCTCAAAGAGCCCAGTCCAAGCCAGCTCCTCCTAGACTGGGCCGGGACAGCCTCACATAGTCTTGTACAAGCCAGCTGCTCCTGGACCTGACCAGGCCAGCCTCACAGAGCCCTGTGGAAGCCAGCTCCTCTTGGACCAGCCTGGGGCAGCTGCACAAGCCCTGTGTGAGACAGGGCCACCTGGACAAGCCTGGGCCAGCATCACACAACCCTATATAATCCATCTCCTCCTGGACTAGCCTGGGTCAACCTCACAGATTCTTGTCTAAGCCAGCTTCTCCTTGGCCGGCCTTTGCCAGGCTCACAGAGCCCCATCCAAGCCAGTGCAGCCTGGACCACCCTGGGGACAGCTTTTTGAGCCCTGTCCAAGCCAGCAGTGCCTGGACTGAGGAGGGCAAGCCTCAATAAGCCCTGTCCAAGCCATTTCCTTAAAGACTGTGCAGGCCAGCCTCACAGAATCTTGTCCAAGCCAGCTGTTCCTCGACCTGACCAGGCCATCCTCAGAAGCCCTGTCTCCGGGCCACCCTCACAGAGGGCTGTCCAAGATATCTCTGCCGTAAGCGGCCCAGGCCAAGCTCAGAGAGTCCTGTCCAAGCCAGGACCACTTGGACAGGCCTGGGCCAGCCTCACAGAGCCCTGTCCATGCCAGCTCCTGCTTGACCTGCCCGGGCCAACCTCACAGAGTCTTGTCTAAGCCAGCTGCTCCTTGACAGGCCCGGGCCAGGTTCACAGAGCCCTGACCAAGCCAGCGTCTACTGAACCGGACTGCACCCGACTCACAGAGATTTGTCTATTCCAGCACTACCTGGACCTGCATGGGCCAGGCTCAAAGAGGTCTGTTTAAGCCAGCACTACCTGGACCGACATGGGGCAGTCTTTCTAGTCAAGTCCAAGCCAGCACTGCCTGGACCAATGGGGGTCAGCCTCCAGGAGCCCAGTCCAAGCCAGCTACTCCTAGACTGGGCCGGGCCAACCTCACAGAGACTTGTCCAAGCCAGATCCTCCTAGACTGCCCCTGGTCAACCTCACAGAGTCTTGTCCAAGCCAGCTGCTCCTTGACCGGCCCAGGCCAGGCTGACAGAGCCTTCTCCAAACCATTGTCAACTGAACCAGACTGCACCAGCCTCACAGGGTCCTGTCGAAGCGAACACTGCCTGGAACGGTGCCGGCCAGTCTCACAGAACCCTGTCAAAGCCGGGTCCTCCTGGACTGGAGCGGGCCAAGCTCACAAAGCCCTGTCCAAGGCAGGGCCGCCTGGATCAGCCTGGGGACAGCCTGTCGAGTCCTGTCCAATCCAGCATTGACTGGACCGATGTGGGCCTCAAGGAGCCCTGTCCAAGACAGCTCCTCCTGGACTCAGCCGGACCAGCCTCACAGAATCTAGTCCAAGCCAGCTACACCTTGACCTCTCTGGGCCAGCCTCACAGAGCCTTGTCCAAGGCAGCGGCACCTGGACCAGCCTGCACCAGAATTACAAGGCGGTGTACAATCCAGCGCCACTTGGAAAGGCGCGAGCCACGTTGACAGAACCCTGTCCAAGACAGCACCACCGGGACCGGTGCGGGCCAGGCACACAGAGCTCTGTCCAAGCCAGGGTCGCCTGGACCAGCCCGGGAACAGCCTCTTGAGCCCTGTCCAAGCTAGCGCCTCCTAGACAGGGCCGGGACAGCCTCACAGAGTTTTGTCCAAGTCAGCTGCCCTGGAACCGACCAGACCAGCCTCACAGAATCCCTGTCCAATCCAGCTCCACCTGAAGTGGCCAAGGCCAGGCTCAGAGAGTCCTGTCCAAGCCAGCACCGCCTGAATAGGCCCAGGCCAGTCTCACAGAGCCCTGTCCAAACCAGTGCTGCCTGAATTATCGCGGGCCAGGCTCACAGAGCCCTCTCCATGCCAGTACTGCCTGGACCAGAGCGGGACAGGCTCTCAAAGTCCTGTCCAAGCCAGCCACACCTGCACCGGCCTGGGCCAGCCTCACAGAACCTTGTCCAAGCCAGATCCTCCTAGACTGGCCCGGGCCAACCTCACAAAGACGTCTTTAAGCCAACTGCTCCTTGACCAGCCCATAGCACTGTCCATGCGACCTTCAACTGGACCAGACTACACCAGCCTCACTGAGTGCTTTGCAAGCCAGCACTGCCTGGACCGGTGCAGGCCAGGCTCACAGAGCCCTGTGCAAGTCAGGATCGCCTAGACCAGCTGGTGGACAGCCTTTTGAGACCTGTCTAGGCCAGTGCTGCCTGGACCGATGGGGGCCAGCCTCAAAGACCCCTGTCCAAGACAGCTCCTCCTAGACTGGGCCAGGCCAGCCTCACAGAGTCTTGTCCAATCTAGCTGCACGGCGACCTGACTGGGCCAGCCTCCCGGAGCCTTGTCCAGTCCAGAGCCACCTGGACTGGACCAGCCTGCACCAGACTCACAGGACCCTGTCCAATCCAACACTGTTGGACTGTCGCTGGCCAGGTTTACAGAACACTGTCCAAGACAGCACCAGCGGAATCGCTGTGGGCCAGGCACACAGAGGTCTGTCCAAGCCAGGGTCACCTGGACCAACCAGGGGACTGCCTCTTGAGCCCTGTCCAAACCACCTTCTCCAAGACTGGGCCGGGCCAGCCTCACAGAGTCTTGTCCAAGCCAGCTGCCCTGGACCCGAATGGACCAGGCTCACAGAATCCCTATCCAAGCCAGCTCCGCTTCAAGTGGCCAAGACCAGGCTCATAGAGTCCTGTCTGAGCCTGCGCCCCCTGGATAGGCCCGGGCCAGGCTCACAGAGCCCTGTCCATTGCAGTACTGTATGGACCAGCGCCGGACAGTCTCCCAAAGACCTATCCAAGCAAGCCATGCCTGCATCGGCCTGAGCCAGCCTCACAGAGCCCAGTCCAAGCCAGCTAGTTTCTACCAGACTGGCCTGGGCCAACCTCACAGAGCCTTGTCCAAACCAGTTCTTCCTGGACTAGACCAGGCCAGACTCACAGAACACTGTCCAAGCCAACTTCTCCTAGACTGGCCTGGGCCAGCCTCACGGAGCCTTGTCCAAGCCAGCACCACCTGGACTGGAACAGCCTGCACCAGACTCACAGGCCCCTGTCCAATTCAGCGCCACTTGGATGGGCAACGGCCAGGGTTAGAGAACCCTGTCCAAGAGAGAACTGCCAGGACCAGTGCAGGCCAGGCACACAGAGCTCTGTCCAAGCCAGGGTCGCCTGGACAAGCCCAGGGACAGCCTATTGAGCCCTGCCCAAGTCAGCTCCTCCTAGACTGGGCCAGGCCAGCCTCACAGAGTCTAGTCCAAGCCAGCTACCCTGGAACCGACTGGACCAGCCTCTCAGAATCCCTGTCCAAGCCAACTCCGCCTGAAGTGACCAAGGCCAGGCTCAGAGTGTCCTGTCCAAGCCAGCGCCGCCTGGATAGGCCTGGGCCAGTCTCACAGAGCCCTGTCTAAAACAGCGAAGCCTGAACCGTCACGGGCCAGGCTCACAAAGCCGTATCCATGGCAGTACTACCTGGACCAGCGGGGGACAGGCACTCAAAATCCTATCCAAGCCAGCAACGTCTGCATCAGCCTGGGCCGGCCTCACAGAGCCCTGTCCACACAAGCTAACTTCTAACAGACTGGACCGGGCCAACCTCACAGAGCCTTGTCCAAGACAGTTCTTCCTGGACTGGACCAGGCCAGGCTCACAGAACCCTGTCCAAGCCAGCTTCTCCTAGACCGGCCTAGGCCAACCTCACAGAGTCTTGTCCAAGCCAGCTGTTCCTTGACCAGCCGGGGCCAGGCTTACAGAGCCCTGTCCAAGCGAGCACCACCTGGACCACCCTGGGTGACAGCTTTTCCAGCCCTGTCCAACTAGCAGTGCCTGGACTGAGGAGGGCCAGCCTCAAAGAACCCTGTTCAAGCCAGCATTAACTGAACCAGACTGCACCAGACTCAGAGCCCTAAGTCAGCACTACCTGGACCGGCATGGGCCAGGCTCACAGAGGCCTGTCTAAACCAGCACTAGCTGGACCGGCATTTGGACAGTCTTTCGAGCCATGTCCAAGCCAGCGCCACCTGGACCGATGGGGGCCAGCCTCAAAGAGCCCTGTCCAAGCCAGCTCCTCCTAGACTGGGCTGGGACAGCCTCACATAGTCTTGTACAAGCCAGCTGCTCCTCGACCTGACCAGGCCAGCCTGACAGAGCCCTGTACAAGAGAGCTCCTCTTGGACCAGCCTGGGGCCAGGTGCACAAGCCCTGTGCTAGACAGGGCCACCTGGACTGGTCTGGGCCAGCATCACAGAACCCTGTCTAATCTAGATCCTCCTGGACTAACCCGGGTCAACCTCAGAGAGTCTTGTCCGAGCCAGCTGCCGTTGACCGGCCTGGGACAGGCTCACAGAGCCCTATCCAAGCCAGTGTCAACTGGACCAGACTGCACCAGCCTCACAGTGCCCTGACCAAGGCATGGCTGCCTGGACCCGTCCCGTCCAGTCTCACAGAACCCTAAGTATAGTCTTCCTGGACAGGCGCGGGCCAAGCTCACAGAGCCCTGTCCAAGGCAGGGCCCCCTGGGCAAGCCTGGGGACAGCCTTTCGAGCCCTGTCCAAGCCAGCACTGCCTGGACCGATGGGGGCTAGCCTCAAAGAGCCATGTCTAAGCCAGCTCCTCCTAGACTGGGCCGTGCCAGCCTCACACAGTCTTGTCCAAGCCAGCTGCACCAGGACCTGACTGGGCCAGCCTCATGGAGCCTTGTCCAAGCCAGCACCACCTGGACTGGACCAGCCTGCACCAGACTCACAGGGCCTTGTCCAATCCAGCGCCATTTGAATCGGCACCGGCCAGGTTTACAGAACCCTGTCCAAGACAGAATTGCCAGGACCGGTGCAAGCCAGGCACACAGAGCTCTGTCCAAGCCAGGGTCGCCTGGACCAGACCGGGGACAGCCTCTTGAGCCCTGTCCAAGCCAGCTCCTCCTAGACCGGGCCGGGACAGCCTCACAGAGTCTTGTCAAATCCAGCTGCCCTGGACCCGACTGGACCAAACTTTCACAATCCCTGCCCAAGTCAGCTCCGCCTGAAGTGACCAAGGACAGGCTCATAGGGTCCTGTCCAAACCCGCGCCGCCTTTATAGGCCTGGGCCAGTCTTACAGAGCCATGTCCAAACCAGCGCCACCTTATCTGCAACGTCCCAGGCTCAAAGAGTCCTGTCCATTGCAGTACTGCATGGACCAGCGCGGGACAGGCTCTCAAGGTCCTATCCAATCAAGCCATGCCTGCATCGGCCTGGGCCAGACTCACAGAGCCCTGTGCAAGCCAGCTAGCTTCTACCAGACTGGCCCGGGCCAACTTCACAGAGGCGTGTCCAAGCCAGCTCTTCCTGGACTGGACCAGGCCAGGCTCACAGAACATTGTCCAAGCCAGCTTCTCCTAGACTGGCCTGGGTCAACCTCACAGAGTCTTGTCCAAGCCGGCTGTTCCGTTCCTTGACCGGCTTGGGCCAGGCTCACAGAGCCCTGTCCAAGCCAGCACCACCTGGACCACCCTGGGGACAGCTTTTCCAGCCCTGGCCAAGCTAGCAGTGCCTGGACTGAGAAGGGCCAGCCTCAAAGAACCCTGTTCAAGCCAGCATTAACTGAACCAGACTGCACCAGACTCAGAGCCCTGTCTAAGCCAGCACTACCTGGACCGGCATTGGGATAGTCTTTTGAGTCATGTCCAAGCCAGCACCACCTCGACCGATGCGGGCCAGCCTCAAAGTGCCCAGTCCAAGCCAGCTCCTCCTAGACTGCCCTGGGACAGTCTCACAGAGTCTTGAACAAGCTAGCTTCTCTTCGATCTGACCAGGCCAGCCTGAAAAAGCCCTATCGAAGCCAGCTCCTTTTGGACCAGCCTGCGGCCAGGTGCACAAGCCCTGTGCGAGACAGGGCCACCTGGACCGGCCCGGGCCAGCATCACAGAACCCTGTCTAATCCAGCTCCTCCTGGACTAGCCCGGGTCAACCTCACAGAGTCTTGTCCAAGCCAGCTGCTCCTTGACCGGCCTGGGCCAGACTAACAGAGTCCTATCGAAGCCAGTGTCAACTGGACCAGACTGCACCAGCCTCACAGTGCCCTGACCATGCCAGGGCTGCCTGGACCCGCGCTGGCCAGTCTCACAGAACCCTGTCTAAGCCTGGTCCTCCGGGATTGGAGGGGGCCAAGCTCACAGATTCCTGTCCAAGGCAGGGACCCCTGGACAAGGCTGGGGACAGACTTTCGAGCCTGTTCAAGCCAGCACGTCCTGGACCAATTGGGGCCAGCCTCAAAGAGCCCTGTCCAAGCCAGCTCCCCTAGACAGGACTGGGCCAGCCTCAGAGTCTTGTCCAAGCCAGCTGCACCTTGACCGGACCGGGGCAGGTTCACAGAGCCCTGTTCAAGACAGCGTCAACTGAACCAGACTGAAGCAGACTCACAGAGGCCTGTCTAAGCCAGCACTACCTGGACCGGCGTGGGGACAGTCTTTTGAGCCAAGTCTAAGTCAGCGCTGCCTGGACCATTCGGGGCCAGCCTCAAAGAGCCCAGTCCAAGCCAGCTCCTCCTAGACTGGGCCGGGCCAGCCTCACAGAGCCTTGTCCAAGCCAGCTGCTCCTCGACATGTCCAGGCAATCTTCACAGAGCCCTGTCAAATCCAGCTCCTCCTGGACCAGCCTGGGGCCAGCTGCACAAGCCTTGTGCATGACATGGCCACCTGGACTGGCCTCGGAAAGACTCACATTGCCCTGTCCAAGCCAGCACCATCTGGACCAACATGGGGCAGGCTCACAGAGCATTGTCCATGCCAGTACAGCCTGAGCCTCCGTGGGACAGGCTCTCAAAGTCCAGTCCAAGCCAGCCACGCCTGCACCCACCTGGGCCAGCCTCACAGAATCCCTGTCCAAGCCAGCACCGCCTGAAGTGGCCAAGGCCAGGCTCAGAGAGTCCTGTCCAACCCAGCGCCCCCTGGATAGCCCCGGGCCAGTCTCACAGAGCCCTGTCCATTGCAGTACTGCATGGACCAGCGCGGGACAGGCTCTCAAAGTCCTATCCAAGCCAGCCACACCTTCATCGGCCAGGGCCGGCCTCACAGAGCCCTGTCCAAGCCAGCTAGCTTCTACCAGACTGGCCCGGGCCAACCTCACAGAGGCTTGTCCAAGCCAGCTCTTCCTGGACTGGGCCAGGCCCGGCTCACAGAACCCTTTCTTAGCCAGCTTCTTCTAGACTGACCTGGGCCAACCTCACAGAGTCTTGTCCAAGCCATCTGTTCCGTTCCTTGACCGGCCTGGGCCACGCTCACAGAGCCCTGTCCAAGCCAGCACCACCTGGACCACCCTGGGGACAGCTTTTCCAGCCCTGACCAAGCTAGCAGTGCCTGGACTGAGGAGGGCCAGCCTCAAAGAACCCTGTTCAAGCCAGCATTAACTGAACCAGACTGCACCAGACTCAGAGCCCTGTCTAAGCCAGCACTACCTGGACCGGCATTGGGATAGTCTTTTGAGTCATGTCCAAGCCAGCACCACCTCGACCGATGGGAGCCAGATTCAAAGTGCCCAGTCCAAGCCAGCTCCTCCTAGACTGCCCTGGGACAGTCTCACATAGTCTTGAACAAGCTAGCTTCTCTTCGATCTGACCAGGCCAGCCTGAAAAAGCCCTATCGAAGCCAGCTCCTTTTGGACCAGCCTGCGACCAGCTGCACAAGCCCTGTGCGAGACAGGGCCACCTGGACCGGCCCGGGCCAGCATCACAGAACCCTGTCTAATCCAGCTCCTCCTGGACTAGCCCGGGTCAACCTCACAGAGTCTTGTCCAAGCCAGCTGCTCCTTGACCGGCCTGGGCCAGACTAACAGAGTCCTATCGAAGCCAGTGTCAACTGGACCAGACTGCACCAGCCTCACAGTGCCCTGACCATGCCAGGGCTGCCTGGACCCACGCCGGCCAGTCTCACAGAACCCTGTCTAAGCCTGGTCCTCCGGGATTGGAGGGGGCCATGCTCACATATTCCTGTCCAAGGCAGGGACCCCTGGACAAGGCTGGGGACAGCCTTTCGAGCCTGTTCAAGCCAGCACGTCCTGGACCAATTGGGGCCAGCCTCAAAGAGCCCTGTCCAAGCCAGCTCCCCTAGACAGGACTGGGCCAGCCTCAGAGTCTTGACCAAGCCAGCTGCACCTTGACCGGACCAGGGCAGGTTCACAGAGCCCTGTTCAAGCCAGCGTCAACTGAACCAGACTGAACCAGACTCACAGAGGCCTGTCTAAGCCAGCACTACCTGGACCGGCGTGGGGACAGTCTTTTGAGCCAAGTCTAAGTCAGCGCCGCCTGGACCGTTCGGGGCCAGCCTCAAAGAGCCCAGTCAAAGCCAGCTCCTCCTAGACTGGGCCGGGCCAGCCTCACAGAGTATTGTACAAGCCAGCTGCTCCTCGACATGTCCAGGCAATCTTCACAGAGCCCTGTCAAATCCAGCTCCTCCTGGACCAGCCTGGGGCCAGCTGCACAAGCCTTGTGTGTGACAGGGCCACCTGGACTGGCCTGGGACAGACTCACATTGCCCTGTCCAAGCCAGCACCATCTGGACCAACATGGGGCAGGCTCACAGAGCATTGTCCATGCCAGTACAGCCTGAGCCTCCGTGGGACAGGCTCTCAAAGTCCAGTCCAAGCCAGCCACGCCTTTACCCGCCTGGGCCAGCCTCACAGAGCCCTGTCCAAGCCAGCTCCTTCTAGACTGGCCCGGGTCAACCTCACAATGTCTTGTCAAACCAGCTGCTCCTTGACTGGCCCTATTCAGCCTTACAAAGCCCAGTCTATGCCAAATTCAACTGGGCTAGACTGCACCAACCTCACAGAGCCCTGTGCAAGCCAGCACTGACTAGACCGGTGCAGGCCAGCTCACAGAGCCGTGTCCCAATCAGGGCTGCCTAGACCAGCTGAGGGACAGCCTTTCGAGCCCTGTGCAAGCCAGCGCTGCCTGGACCGATGGGGGCTAGCCTCAAAGAGGGCTTTCCATGCCAGGTCCTCCTAGACTGGGCCGGGCCAGCCTCACAGATTCTTGTCCAATCCAGCTGCACCGCGAGCTGACTGGGCCAGCCTTACTTAGCCTTGTCAAAGCCAGCACCACCTGGACTGGAACAGCCTGCACCAGACGCACAGGGCCCTGTCCAATCCAGCGCCACTTGGACGGCACCGGCCAGATTTACAGAACCCTGTGGAAGACAGAACCGCCGGGATCGGTGCAGACCAGGCACACAGAGCTCTGTCCAATCCAAGGTCACATGGACCAGCCCGGGGACAGCCTCTTGAGCCCAGTCCAAGCCAGCTCCTCCTAGACTGGGCCAGGCCAGCTTCACAGAGCCTTGTCCAAGCCACCTGCACCTTGACCTCTCTGGGCCAGCCTCCCAGAGCCTTGTCCAAGGCAGCGCCACCTGGACCAGCCTGCACCAGACTCACAAGGCCGTGAACAATCCATGCCACTTGGACATGCGCGGGCTAGGTTTACAGAACCCTGTCCAAAACAGCACCACCGGGACTGGTACGGGCCAGGCACACAGAGCTCTGTCTAAGCCAAGGTTGCCTGGACCAGCCCGGGGACAGCCTCTTGAACCCTGTCCAAGCCAGCTCCTCCTAGACTGGGCCGGGCCAGCCTCACAGAGTCTTGTCCAAAAAGCTGCCCTCGAATTGACCAGACCAGCCTCACAGAATCCCTGTCCAAACCAGCTCCACCTGTAGTCGCCAAGGGCAGGCTCAGAGAGTCCTGTCCAAGCCAGCACCGCCTGGATAGGCCCAGGAAAGTCTCACAGACCCCAGTCCAAACCAGTGCCGCCTGAATGACAGGCTCACAGAGCCCTGTTCATGCCAGTAAAGCCTGGACCAGAGCGGGACAGGCTCTCAAAGTCCTGTGCAAGCCAGCCAAGCCTGCACCGGCCTGGGCCAGCCTCACAGAGCCCTGTCCAAGCCAGCTCCTCCTTGACTGGCCCTGGCCAACCTCACAGAGACTTCTTCCAACCAGCTGCTCCTTGACCGGCCCTGGCCACCCTCATATAGAACTGTCCATTGGACCTTCAACTGGACCAGACTACACCAGCCTCACAGAGCCCTTTGCAAGCCAGCACTGCCTGGACCGGTGCAGGCCAGGCTCACAGAACCCAGTGCAAGTCAGGATCGCCTAGACCAGCCGGGGGACAGCCTTTTGAGCCCTGTCCTAGCCAGTGCTGCCTGGACCGATAGGGGCCAGCCTCAAAGAGCCCTGTCCATGACAGCTCCGCCTGAAGTGGCCAAGGCCAGGCTCAGAGAATCCTGTCCAAGCCAGCGCCCCCTGGATAGGCCCGGGCCAGTCTCACAGAGCCCTGCCCAAACCAGCGCCACCTGATCCGTCCCGCGCCAGGCTCACAGAGCCCTCTCCATTGCAGTAGTGCATGGACCAGCGCGGGACAGGCTCTCAAAGTCCTATCCAAGGCAGCCACGGCTGCAAAGGCCTGGGCCAGCTTCACAGAGCCCTGTCCAAGCCAGCTAGCTTCTACCAGATTGGCCCAGGTCAACCTCTCAAAACCTTGTCCAAGTCAGCTCTTCCTGGATTGGACCAGGGCAGGCTCTCAGAACCCTGTCAAGGCAACTTCTCCTAGACTGGCCTGAGCCAACCTCACAGAATCTTGTCCAAGCCAGCTGTTCCTTGACTGTCCTGGGCCAGGCTCACAGAGCCCTATCCAAGCCAGTGCCGCCTGGACCACCCTGGGGACAGCTTTTCGAGCCCTGTCCAATCCAGCAGTGCCTGGACTGAGGAGGGCAAGCCTCAAAGAGCCCTGTCCAAGCCATTTCCTCCAAGACTGTGCGGGCAAGCCTCACAGAGTCTTGTCCATACCAGCTGTTCCTCGACCTGACCAGGCCATCCTCAGAAGCCCTGTCTAAGCCAGCACCAACTGGACTGGACCGGGCCAGTGTCACAGAGCCCTGTACAAGATATCTCTGCCTGAAGCGGCCCAGGCCAGGCTCAGAGAGTCCTGTCCAAGCCAGGGTGACTTGGACAGGCCTGGGCCAGATTCACAGAGCCCTGTCCATGGCAGCTCCTGCTTGACTGGCCCGGGCCAACCTCACAGAGTCTTGTCTAAGCCAGCTGCTCCTTGACTGGCCCGGGCAAGGTTAACCCAGCCCTGACCAAGCCAGCATCTACTGAACCGGACTGCACCCAAAACACAGAGCCCTGTCTATGCCAGCACTACCTCTACCTGCATGGGCCAGGCTCAAAGAGGCCTGTCTAAGCCAGCACTATCTGGACCGTCATGGGGCAGTCTTTTGAGCCATGTCCAAGCCAGCGCCGCCTGGACCAATGGGGGCCAGCCTCAAGGAGCCCAGTCCAAGCCAGCTCCTCCTAGACTGGGCCGGGCCAGCCTTACAGAGTCTTGTCCAAGCCAGCTGCTCCTCCACCTGAGCCAGGCCAGCCTCTCAGAGCCCTGTCAAAGCCAGCTCCTCCTGGACCAGCCTGGGCCAGCTGCACAAGCCCTGTGTGAGACAGGGCCACCGGGACCGGCCTGGGCCAACCTCACAGAGCCCTGTCCAAGCCAGATCCTCCTGGAATGGCCCGGGTCAACCTCACAGAGTCTTGTCCAAGCCAGCTGCTCCTTGACCGGCCCAGGCCAGGCTCACGGAGCTTTGTCCAAGCAAAGGTCAACTGAACCACACTGCACCAGCCTCACAGGGACCTGTCCAAGCCAGCACTGCTTGGACCGGCGCCGGCAAGTCTCACAGAACCCTATCCAAGCGGGCTCCTCCTGGACTGGAGCGTGCCATGCTCACAGAGTCTTGTCCAAGGCAGGGCCGCCTGGATAAGCCTGGGGACAGCCTGTCGAGCCCTTTCCAATCCAGCATTGACTGGACCGATGTGGGCCAGCCTCAAAGAGCCCTGTCCAAGACAGCTCCTCCTAGACTGGGCCGGGCCAGCTTCACAGACTCTTGTCCAAGGCAGCTGCACCTTGACCTCTCTGGGCCAGCCTCACAGAGCCTTGTCCAAGGCAGCGCCACCTGGGTCAGCCTGCACGAGACTCACAGGGCCCTGTCTAATCCAGCGTTTCTTGGACCTGTGCGGGCCATGCACACAGAGCTCTGTCGAAGCCAGGGTCACCTGGACCAGCCCAGGGACAGCCTCTTGAGCCCTGTCCAAGCCAGCTCCACCTAGACTGGGCCGGGACAGCCTCACAGAGTCTTGTCCAAGCCAGCTGCCCTGGGACCGACTAGACCATCCTCACAGAATCCTTGTCAAAACCAGCTCCACCTGAAGTGGCCAAGGCCAGGCTCACAGAGTCCTGTCCAAGCCAGCACCGCCTGGATAGGCCCGGGCCAGTCTCACAGAGCCCTGTCCAAACCAATGCCACCTGAATTGTCGCGGGCCAGGCTCACAGATCCCTGTTCATGCCAGTACTGCCTGTAAAAGAGTGGGACAGGCTCTCAAAGTCCTGTCCAAGCCAGCCACGCCTGCACCAGCCTGGGCCAGCCTCACAGAGCCCGGTCCAAGCCAGCTCCTCCTAGACTGGCCCGGGCCAACCTCACAGAGACTTCTGCAAGCCAGTTGCTCCTTCACCGGCCCTGGCCACCCTCACATAGCACTGTCCATGCGACCTTCAAGTGGACCAGACCACCCCAGCATCTCAGAGCCCGTTGCAAGCCAGCACTGCCTGGACCGGTGCAGGCCAGGCTCACAGAGCCCTGTGCAAGTCAGGATCGCGTAGACCAGCTGGGGAACAGCCTTTTGAGCCCTGTCCAAGCCAGTGCTGCCAGAGCCTTTTCCAAGCCATTGTCAACTGAACCAGACTGCACCAGCCTCACAGGGTCCTGTCCAAGCCAGCATTGCCTGGACCGGCGCCGGCCAGTCTCACAGAACCCTGTCCAAGCCGGCTCCTCTTGGACTGCAGTGGGCCATGCTCACAGAGTCTTGTCCATGGCATGTTCCCCTGGACAAGATTGACGACAGCCTTTCAAGCCTGTTCAAGCCAGCACATCCTGAACAAATGGGGGCCAGCCTCAAAAAGCTCTGTCCATGCCAACTCCTCTAGACAGGACCGGGCCAGCCTCAGTGTCTTGTCCAAGCAGGTGCACCTTGACCGGCCCGGGGCAGATTCACAGAGCCCTGTCCAAACCACCGTCAACTGAACCAGACTCACAGAGGCCTGTCTAAGCGAGCACTACCTGGACCAGGGTGGGGACAGTCTTTTGAGCCATGTCCAAGCCAGCTACTCCTAGACTGACCCGGGCCAGCCTCACAGAGTCTTGTCCAAGCCAGCTGCCTTGGACCCGACTGGACCAGCCTCACAGAATCCTTGTCCAAGCCAGCTCCGACTGAAGTGACCAAGGCCAGGCTCAGAGAGTCCTGTCCAAACCAGCGCCCCATGGATAGGCCCGGGCCAGTCTCACAGAGCCCTGTCCAAACCAGCGCCACATGATCCGTCGCGGTCCAGGCTCACAGAGCCCTGTCCATTGCAGTACTGCATGGACCATCGCCGGACAGGCTCTCAAAGTCCTATCCAAGCCAACCACGCCTGCATCGGCCTGGGCCAGCCTCACAGAGCACTGTCCAAGCCAGCTAGCTTCTACCAGACTGGCCCGGGCCAACCTCACAGACCCTTGTCCAAGACAGCTCTTCCTGGACTGGGCCAGGCCAGGCTCACAGAACCCTGTCCAAGCCAGCTTCTCCTAGACTGGCCTAGGCCAACCTCACAGAGTCTTGTCCAAGCCAGCTCTTCCTTGACTCTCCTGGCCAGGCTCACAGAGCCCTGTCCAAGCCAGCACCACTGGACCACCCTTGGGACAGCTTTTCCAGCCCTGTCCAACTAGCAGTGCCTGGACTGAGGAGGGCTAGCCTCAAAGAACCCTGTTCAAGCCAGTGTTAACTGAGCCAGACTGCACCAGACTCAGAGCCCTGTCTAAGCCAGCACTACCTGGACCGGCATGGGCCAGGCTCACAGAGGCCTGTCTAAACCAGCACTAACTGGACCGGCATTGGGACAGTCTTTCGAGCCATGTCCAAGCCAGCGCCACTTGGAAAGATGGGGGCCAGCCTCAAAGAGCCCAGTTCAAACCAGCTCCTCCTAGACTGGGCCGGGACAGCCTCACATAGTCTTGTTCAAGCCAGCTGCTCCTCGACCTGACCAGGCCAGCCGCACAGAGCCCTGTCCAAGCCAGCTCCTCTTGGACCAGCCTGGGGCCAGCTGCACAAGCCCTGTGTGAGACAGGGCCACCTGGACTGGCCCGGGCCAGCATCACAGAACCCTGTCTATTCCAGCTCCTCCTGTACTAGCCCGGGTCAACCTTACAGAGTCTTGTCCAAGCCAGCTGCTCTTTGACCGGCCTGGCCAGGCTCACAGAGCCCTATCGAAGCCAGTGTCCACTGGACCAGACTGCACCAGCCTCACAGTGCCCTGTCCAAGCCAGGGCTGCCTGGACCCGCGCCGGCCAGTCTCACAGAACCCTGTCTAAGTCTAGTCCTCCTGGACTGGCACGGGCCAAGCTCAGAGAGGCCTGTCCAAGGCACCCCCCCCTGGACAAGCCTGGGGACAGCCTTTTCAGCCTGTTCAAGCCAGCACATCCTGGACCAATGGGGGCCAGCCCCAAAGAGCCCTGTCCAAGATAGCTCTTTTAGATGGGACTGGGCCATCCTCAGAGTCTTGTCCAAGCCAGCTGCAACTTGAACTGTCCGGGGAAGGTTCACAGAGCCCTGTCCAAGCCAGCGTCAACTGAGTCCTACTGAACCAGACTCACAGAGGCCTGTCTAAGCCAGCACTACTTGGACCGCGTGGGGAGTGTCTTTTGAGCCATGTCTAAGCCAGCGCCGCCTGGACCGATGGGGGCCAGCCTCAAAGAGCCCAGTCCAAGCCAGCTCTTCCTAGACTTGGCCGGGCCAGCCTCACAGAGTCTTGTCCAAGCCAGTTGTTCCTCAACTTGACCAGGCCAGGCTCACAGAGCCCTGTCCAAGCCAGCTCCTTCTCGATTGGCCCGGGCCAACCTCACAGAGTTTTCCCCAAGCCAGCTGCTCCTTGACTGGCCCTAGTCAGCCGTACAAAGCCCAGTCCATGCCACCTTCAACTGGACCAGACTGCACCAAACTCACAGAGCCCTGTGCAAGTCAGCACTGCCTGGACCAGTGCAGGAAAGGCTCACAGAGACCTGTGCAAGTCAGGATGGCCTAGACCAGCCGGGGGACAGCCTTTTGAGCCCTGTCCAAGCCAGTGCTGCCTGTACCGATGGGGGCCAGCCTCAACGAGCCCTGTCCAAGACAGCTCCTCCTAGATGGGCCGGGCCAGCCTCACAGAGTCTTGTCCAATCTAACTGCAACTCAACCTGACTCGGCCAGCCTCACAGAACCCTTGTCCAAGCCAGCTCTGTCTGAAGTGGCCAAGGCCAGGCTCAGAGAGTCCTGTCCAAGCCAGCGCCCCCTGGATAGGCCCGGGACAGGCTCACAGAGCCCTGTCCAAACCAGTGCCGCCCGATCCATCATGGGCCAGTCTCACAGAGCCCTGTCCATTGCAGTACTACATGGAAAATCGCGGGACATACTCTCAAAGTCCTATCCAAGCCAGTCACGCCTGCATCGGCCTGGGCCAGCCTCACAGGCCCTGTTCAAGCCAGCTGGCTTCTACCAGACTGGCCTTGGCCAACCTCACAGAGCCTTTTCCAAGACAGTTCTTCCTGGACTGGGCCAGGCCAGGCTCACAGAACCCTGTCCAAGCCAGCTTCTGCTAGACTGGCCTAGGCCAACCTCACAGAGTCTTGTCCAAGCCAGCTGTTCCTTGACTGGCCTGGGCCAGGCTCACAGAGCAATGTCCAAGCCAGTGCCACCTGGACCAACCTGGGGACAGCTTTTCCAGCCCTGCTCAACGTGCAGTGCCTGGACTGAGGAGGGCCAGCCTCAAAGAACCCTATTCAAGCCAGTGTTAACTGAGCCAGACTGCACCAGACTCAGAGCACTGTCTAAGCCAGCACTACCTGGACCGGCATGGGCCAGGCTCACAGAGGCCTGTCTTAACCAGCACTCCCTGGACCGGCACTGGGACAGTCTTTCGAGAAATGTCCAGGCCAGCGCCACCTGGACCGATGGGGGCCAGCCTCAAAGAGCCCAGTCCAAGCCAGCTCCTACTAGACTGGGCCGGGAGACAGCCTCACATAGTCTTGTCCAAGCCACGTGCTCCTCGACCTGACCAGGCCAGCCTCGCAGATCTGTATCCAAGCCAGCTCCTCTTGGACCAGCCTGGGGCCAGCTGCACAAGCCCTGTGCGAGACAGGGCCACCTGGACAGGACTGGGCCAGCATCACAGAACCCTGTCTAATTCAGCTCCTCCTGGACTAGACCTTGTCAACCTCACAGAGTCTTGTCCAAACCAGCTTATCCTTGACCGGCCTGGGTCAGGCTCACAGAGCCCTATCCAAGCCCGTGCCGCCTGGACCACCCTGGGGACAGCTTTTCAAGCGCTGTCCAAGGCAGCAGTGCCTGGACTGAGGAGGGCAAGCCTCAAAGATCCCTGTCCAAGCCATTTCCTCCAATACTGTGCGGGCCAGCCTCACAGATTCTTATCCAAGCCAGCTGTTCCTCGACCTGACCAGGCCATCCTCAGAAGCCCTGTCTAAGCCAGCGCCAACTGGACTGGACCGGGCCAGCGTAACAGAGCTCTGTCCAAGGTATCTCTGCCTGAAGTGGCCCACGCCAGGCTCAGAGAGTCCTGTCCAAGCCAGGGCCACTTGGACAGGCCTGGGCCAGCCACACAGAGCCCTGTCCATGCCAACTCCTGCTTGACTGGCCCTGGCCAACCTGACAGATTCTTGTCTAAGCCAGCTGCTCCTTGACGGACCCGGGCCAGGTTCACAGAGCCCTGACCAAGCCAGCCTCTACTGAACCGGACTGCACCTGACTCACAGAGCCCTGTCTATGCCAGCACTCCCTGGACCTGCATGGGCCAGGCTCAAAAGGCCTGTCTAAGGCAGGACTACCTGGATCGGCGTGGGGCAGTCTTTCGAGCCATGTCCAAGCCAGCGCCGCCTGGATCAATGGGGGCCAGCCTCAAGGAGCCCAGTCCAAGCCAGCTCCTCCTAGACTGGACCGGGCCAGCCTCACAGAGTCTTGTCCAAACCAGTTGCTCGTCGCCTTCTCTCGGCCAGCCTCACTGAGCCTTGTCCAAGGCAGCGCCAACTGGACCAGCCTGCACCAGACTCACATGGCCCTTTCTAATCCAGGGCCACATGGACCAGGGCGGGCCAGGTTTACAGAACCCTGTCAAAGCCAGCACCACCGGGACCTGTGCGGGGGAATCACACAGTACTCTTTCCAAGCCAGGGTCGCCTGGACCAGCCCGGGGACAGCCTCTTGAGCCCTCTGCCAACCCGCTGCTCCTAGACTAGGCCGGGCCCACCACACAGAGTCTTGTCCAAGCCAGCTGCTCCTCGACCTGACCAGTCCAGCCTCACAGAGTCCTGTCGAAGCCAGCTCCTCCTGGACCAGCCTGGGGCAGCTGCACAAGCCCTGTGTGAGACAGGACCACCCAGACCAGTCCAGGCCAAGCTCACAGAGCTCTGTCCAAGCCAGATCCACCTACACTTTCCAGGGTCAACCTCACAGAGTCATGTCCAAGCCAGGTGTTCCTCGACCTGACCAGGCCAGCCTCACAGAGCCCTGTCAAAACCAGCTCCTCTTGGACCAGCCTGGTGTCAGCTGCACAAGCCCTGTGCGAGACAGGGTCACCTGGACCGGCCTGGGCCAGCATCACAGAACCATGTATAATCGAGCTCCTCCAGGATTACCCCGGGTCAACCTCACAGATCCTTGTCCAAGCCAGCTGCTCTGTGACCGGCCGGGGCCAGGCTCACAGAGCCCTGTCCAAGCCAGTGTCAACTGGAACAGACTGCACCAGCCTCACAGTGCCCTGACCAAGCCAAGGCTGCCTGGACCCCCGCCTGCCAGTCTCACAGAGTCCTGTCCAAGCCAGGGTCAACTGAACCAGACTGAACCAGACTCACAGAGGCCTGTCTAAGCCAGCACTACCTGGACCGGCGTGGGGACAGTCTTTTGAGCCATGTCTAAGCCAGCGCCGCCTGGACCAATGGGGGCCAGCCTCAAAGAGCTCAGTCCAATCCAGCTCCTCCTAGACTGGGCCGGGCCAGCCTCACAGAGTAATGTCCAAGCCACGTGCTCTTCGACCTCTCTGGGCCAGCCTCACAGAGCCTTGTCCAAGGCAGCGCCACGTGGACCAGCCTGCACCAGACTCACAGGGCCCTGTCCAATGAAACGCCACTTGGACCGGCGCGGGCCAGGTTTACAGAACCCTGTCCATGCCAGCACCACCGGGACCGGTGCCAGCAGGCACACAGAGCTCTGTCTAAACCAGGGTCGCCTGGAGCAGCAAGGGGACAGCGTCTGGAGCACTGTCCAAGCCAGCTGCTCCTAGATTGGGCCGGGCCAGCCTCACAGAGCCCTGTCCAAGCCAGCTCCTCTTGGACCAGCCTGGGGCAGCTGCACAAGCCCTGTGCCAGACAGGGCCACCAGGACCGGCATGGGCCAGCATCACACAACCCTGTATAATCCAGCTCCACCTGGACTAGCCTGGGTCAACCTCACAATTTCTTGTCCAAGCCAGCTGCTCCTTGGCAGGCCTGGGCCAGGATCACAGAGTCCTCTCCATGCCAGCGCCACCTGGACCACCCTGGGGACAGCTTTCCAGCCCTGTCCAAGCTAGCAGTGCCTGGACTGAGGAGGGCCAGCCTCAAAGAAACCTGTTCAAGCCAGCGTTAACTGAACCAGACTGCACCAGACTCAGAGCCCTGTCTAAGCCAGCACTACCTGGACCGGCATGGGCCAGGCTCACAGAGGCCTGTCTAAACCAGCACTTCCTGGACCGGGATTGGGACAGTCTTTTGAGCCATGTCCAAGCCAGCGCCACCTGGACCGATGGGGGCCAGCCTCAAAGAGCCCAGTCCAAGTCAGCTCCTCCTAGACTGGGCCGGGACAGCCTCACATAGTCTTCTACAAGCCAGCTGCTCCTCGACCTGACCAGGCCAGCCGCGCAGAGCCCTGTCCAAGCCAGCTCCTCTTGGACCAGCCCGGGGCAGCTGCACAAGCCCTGTGCGAGACAGGGCCACCTGGACAGGCCTGGGCCAGCATCACACAACCCTGTATAATCCAGCTCCTCCTGGACTAGCCTGGGTGAACCTCACAGATTCTTGTCCAAGCCAGCTGATCCTTGGCCGGCCTGGGCCAGGCTCACAGAGTCCTGTCCAAGCTAGTGTCAACTGGACCAGACTGCACCAGCCTCACAGTGCCTTGATCAAGCCAGGGCTCCCTGGACCCACGCCGGACAGTCTCACAGAACCCTGTCCAATCCAGCAACAACTGAACCATACTGAAACAGACTCACAGAGGCCTGTCTACGCCAGCAGTACCTGGACCGGCGTGGGGACAGTCTTTTTAGCCATGTCTAAGCCAGCGCCACCTGGACCGATGGGGGCCAGCCTCAAAGAGCCCAGTCCAAGCCAGCTCCTCCTAGACTGGGCCGGAACAGACTCACAGAGTCTTGTGCAAGCCAGCTGCTCCTCTGTTTGACCAGGCCATCCTCACAGAACCCTGTCGAATCCAGCTCCTCCTGGACCAGCCTGGGGCCAGCTGCACAAGCCCTGTGCATGATAGGGCCACCTAGATTGGCCTGGGACAGCCTCACACTGCCCTGTCCAAGCCAGCTCCTTCTAGACTGGCCCTGCCCAACCTCACAGAGACTTCTCCAAGTCAGCTGCTCCTTCACTGGCCCTAGTCAGCCTTACAAAGCCCCGTCTATGCCACCTTCAACTGGACCAGACTGCACCAACCTCACAGAGCCCTGTGCAAGCCAGCACTGCCTAGACCGGTGCAGGCCGGCTCACAGAGCCGTGTCCCAATCAGGGCTGCCTAGACCAGCCGGGGGACAGCCTTTCGAGCCCTGAGCAAGCCAGCGCTGCTTGGACCGATGGGGGCTAGCTTCAAAGAGCCCTGTCCATGCCAGGTCTTCCTAGACTGGGCCGGGCCAGCCTCACAGATTCTTGTCCAATCCAGCTGCACCGCGACCTGACTGGGCCAGCCTCACACAGCCTTGTCCAACCCAGCACCACCTGGACTGGACCAGCCTGCACCAGACTCACAGGGCCCTGTCCAATCCAGCGCCACTTGGATCGGCACCGGCCAGGTTTACAGAACCCTGACCAAGACAGAACCGCCGGGATCGGTGCAGACCAGGCACACAGAGCTCTGTCCAAGGCAAGGTCGCATGGACCAGCCCGGGGACAGCCTCTTGAGCCCTGTCCAAGCCAGCTCCTCCTAGACTGGGCCAGACCAGCCTCACAAAGCCTTGTCCAAGCCTGGTGCCCAGGACCCAACTGGACCAGCCTCACAGAATCCCTTTCCAAGCCAGCTCCGCCTGAAGTAGGCAAGGCCAGGCTCAGAGAGTCCTGTCCAACCCAGCGACCCCCTGGATATTCCCGGGCCAGTTTTACACAGCCCTGTCCAAACCAGCGCCGCCTGATCCGTCGTGGGCCAGGCTCACAGAGACCTGTCCATTGAAGTACTGCATGGACCAGCGCAGGATAGGCTCTCAAAGTCCTATCCAAGCCAGCCACGCCTGCATCGGCCTGGGCCAGCTTCACAGAGACCTGTCCAAGCCAGCTAGCTTCTACCAGACTCGCCCAGGCCAACCTATCAGAGCCTTGTCCAAGCCAGCTCTTCCTGGACTGGACCAGGCCAGGCTCTCAGAACCCTGTCAAGTCAACTTCTCCTAGACTGGCCTGAGTCAACCTCACAGAGTCTTTTCCAAGCCAGCTGTTCCTTGACTGGCCTGGGCCAGGCTCACAGAGCCCTATCCAAGCCAGTGCCGCCTGGACCACCCTGGGGACAGCTTTTCCAGCCCTGTCCAAGCCAGCAGTGCCTGGACTGAGTAGGGCAAGCCTCAAAGAGCCCTGTCCAAGCCATTTCCTCCAAGTCTGTGCGGGCCAGCCTCACAGAGTCTTGTCTAAGCCAGCTGTTCCTCGACCTGGCCAGGCCATCCTCACAAGCCCTGTCTAAGCCAACGGCAACTGGACTGGACCGGGCCAGCGTCACAGAGCCCTGTCCAAGATATCTCTGCCTGAAGCGGCCCAGGCCAGGCTCAGAGAGTCCTGTCCAAGCCAGGGCCACTTGGACAGGCCTGGGCCAGCCTCACAGAGCCCTGTCCATGGCAGCTCCTGCTTGACTGGCCCGGGCCAACCTCACAGAGTCTTGTCTAAGCCAGCTGCTCCTTGAACGGCCCGGGCCCGGTTCACAGAGCCCTGACCAAGCCAGCGTCTACTGAACCGGACTGCACCCGACTCATAGAGCCCTGTCTAGGCAAGTACTACCTGGACCTGCATGGGCCAGGCTCAAAGAGGCCTGTCTAAGCCAGCACCTCCTGGACCGGCGTGGGGCAGTCTTTCGAGCCATGTCCAAGCCTGCGCCGCCTGGACCAATGGGGGCCAGCCTCAAGGAGCCCAATCCAAGCCAGCTAATGCTAGACTGGGCTGGGCCAGACTCACAGAGTCTTGTCCAAGCCAGATGCTCCTCGACCAGACCAGGCCAGCCTCACAGAGCCGTGTCGAAGCCACCTCCTCCTGGACCAGCCTGGTTCAGCTGCACAAGCCCTGTGTGGGACAAGACCAACCGGACCGGTCCGGGCCAACCTCACAGAGCCTTGTCCAAGCCAGATCCTCCTAGAATGGCCCGGGTCAACCTCACAGATTCTTGTCCAAGCCAGCTGCTCCTTGACCAGACCAGGCCAGGCTCACAGAGCCTTGTCCAAGCCATTGGCAACTGAACCAGACAGCACCAGACTCACAGGGCCCTGTCCAATCCAACACCATTTGGACCAGCGCTGGCCAGGTTTACAGAACTCTGTCCAAGACATCACCACCGGGACCTCTGCGGGCCAGGCACACAGAGCTCTGTCCAAGCCAGGGTCGCCTGCACCAGGTGGGGACAGCCTTTTGAGCCATGTCCATGCCAGCTCCTCCTAGACGGGGCCGGGCAAGCCTCACAGAGTCTTGTACAAGCCAGCTGCCCTAGACCCGAGGGGACCAGCCTCACAGAAACCCTGTCCAAGCCAGCTCCGCCTGAAGTGGCCAAGGCCAGGCTCAGAGTCCTGTCCAAGCCAGCGCCCCCTGGATAGGCCCGGGACAGGCTCACAGAGCCCTGTCCAAGCCAGCTTCTCCTAGACTGGCCTGGGCCAACCTCACAGAGTCTTGTCCAAGCCAGTTGTTCCGTTCGTTGACCGGCCTGGGCCAGGCTCACAGAGCCCTGTCCAAGCCAGCGCCACCTGGACCACCGTGGGGACAGCTTTTTCAGCCCTGTCCAAGCTAGCAGTGCCTGGACTGAGGAGGGCCAGCCTCAAAGAACCCTGTTCAAGCCAGCGTTAACTGAACTAGACTGCACCAGACTCAGAGCCCTGTCTAAGCCAGCACTACCTGGACCAGCATGGGGCAGACTCACAGAGGCCTGTCTAAACCAGCACTACCTGGACAGGCATTCGGACAGACTCTCGAGCCATGTCCAAGCCAGCGCCACCTGGACCGATGGGGTCCAGCCTCACAGAGCCCTGTCCAAGCCAGCTCCTCTTGGACCAGCCTGGGGCCAGCTGCACAAGCCTTGTGCGAGACAGGACCACCTGGACTGGCCTGGGCCAGCATCACAGAACCATGTCTAATCCAGCTCCTCCTGGAATAGCCCGGGTCAAGGTCAAAGAGTCTTGTCCAAGCCAGCTGCTCCTTCACCGGCTTGGGACAGGCTCACAGAGCCTTGCCCAAGCCAGTGTCAACTGGACCAGACTGCACCAGCCTCACAGTGCCCTGACCAAGCCAGGGCTGCCTGGACCTGCGCCAGCCAGTCTCACAGAAGGCTGTCTAAGTCTAGTCCTCCTGGACTGGCACGGGCCAAGCTCACAGAATCCTGTCCAAGGCAGGGCCCCCTGGACAATCCTGGGGACAGCCTTTTCAGCCTGTTCAAGCTAGAACATCCTGGACCAATGGGGGCCAGCCTCAAAGAGCCCTGTCCAAGATAGCTCCTCTAGACGGGACTGGGCCAGCCTCAGAGTCTTGTCCAAGCCAGCTGCAACTTGAACAGTCCGGGGAAGGTTCACAGAGCCCTGTCCAAGCCAGCGTCAACTGAGTCCTACTGAACCAGACTCACAGAGGCCTGTCTAAGCCAGCACTACTTGGACCAGCGTGGGGAGAGTGTTTTGAGCCATGTCTAAGCCAGCGCCGCCTGGACCAATGGGGGCCAGCCTCAAAGAGCTCAGTCCAATCCAGCTCCTCCTAGACTTTGCCGGGCCAGCCTCACAGAGTAATGTTCAAGCCAGGTGCTCCTCGACCTCTCTGGGCCAGCCTCACAGAGCCTTGTCCAAGGCAGCGCCACGTGGACCAGCCTGCACCAGACTCACAGGGCCCTGTCCAATGAAACGCCACTTGGACCGGCGCGGGCCAGGTTTACAGAACCCTGTCCATGCCAGCACCACCGGGACCGGTGCCAGCAGGCACACAGAGCTCTGTCTAAACCAGGGTCGCCTGGAGCAGCAAGGGGACAGCGTCTGGAGCACTGTCCAAGCCAGCTGCTCCTAGATTGGGCCGGGCCAGCCTCACAGAGCCCTGTCCAAGCCAGCTCCTCTTGGACCAGCCTGGGGCAGCTGCACAAGCCCTGTGCCAGACAGGGCCACCAGGACCGGCATGGGCCAGCATCACACAACCCTGTATAATCCAGCTCCTCCTGGACTAGCCTGGGTCAACCTCAAAGTTTCTTGTCCAAGCCAGCTGCTCCTTGGCAGGCCTGGGCCAGGATCACAGAGTCCTCTCCATGCCAGCGCCACCTAGACCACCCTGGGGACAGCTTTCCAGCCCTGTCCAAGCTAGCAGTGCCTGGACTGAGGAGGGCCAGCCTCAAAGAAACCTGTTCAAGCCAGCGTTAACTGAACCAGACTGCACCAGACTCAGAGCCCTGTCTAAGCCAGCACTACCTGGACCGGGATTGGGACAGTCTTTTGAGCCATGTCCAAGCCAGCGCCACCTGGACCGATGGGGGCCAGCCTCAAAGAGCCCAGTCCAAGCCAGCTCCTCCTAGACTGGGCTGGGACAGCCTCACATAGTCTTGTACAAGCCAGCTGCTCCTCGACCTGACCAGGCCAGCCTCACAGAGCCCTGTGGAAGCCAGCTCCTCTTGGACCAGCCCGGGGCAGCTGCACAAGCCCTGTGCGAGACAGGGCCACCTGGACAGGCCTGGGCCAGCATCACACAACCCTGTATAATCCAGCTCCTCCTGGACTAGCCTGGGCGAACCTCACAGATTCTTGTCCAAGCCAGCTGATCCTTGGCCGGCCTGGGCCAGGCTCACTGAGCCCTGTCCAAGCTAGTGTCAACTGGACCAGACTGCACCAGCCTCACAGTGCCTTGACCAAGCCAGGGCTGCCTGGACCCACGTCGGCCAGTCTCACAGAACCCTGTCCAAGCCAGCGACAACTGAACCATACTGAAACAGACTCACAGAGGCCTGTCTACGCCAGCAGTACCTGGACCGGTGTGGGGACAGTCATTTTAGCCATATCTAAGCCAGCGACACCTGGACCGATGGGGGCCAGCCTCAAAGAGCCCAGTCCAAGCCAGCTCCTCCTAGACTGGGCCGGAACAGCCTCACAGAGTCTTGAGCAAGCCAGCTGCTCCTCGACTTTACCAGGCCATCCTCACAGAATCCTGTCGAATCCAGCTCCTCCTGGACCAGCCTGGGGCCAGCAGCACAAGCCCTGTGCATGATAGGGCCACCTAGACTGGCCTGGGATAGCCTCTCACTACCCTGTCCAAGCCAGCACCATCTGGACCTACATGGGGCAGGCTCACAGAGCACTGTCCATGCCAGTACTGCCTGGGCCTCCGAGGGACAGGCTCTCAAAGTCCTGTCCAAGATAGCCACACCTGCACCGGCCTGGGCCAGCCTCATAGAGCCCTGTCCAAGCCAGCTCCTACTAGACTGGCCCGCGCCAACCTCACAGAGACTTCTCCAAGCCAGCTGCTCCTTCACTGGCTCTAGTCAGCCTTACAAAGCCCGGTCTATGCCCCCTTCAACTGGACCAGACTGCACCAAACTCAGAGAGCCCTGTGCAAGCCAGCACTGCCTGGACAGGTGCAGGCCGGCTCACAAAGCGGTGTCCCAATCAGGGCTGCCTAGACCAGCCAGGGAACAGCCTTTTGAGCCCTGTGCAAGCCAGAGCTGCCTGGACGGATGGGAGCTAGCCTCAAAGAGCCCTGTCCAAGCCACCTCCTCCTAGACTGGGCCGGGCCAGCCTCACAGAGTCTTGTCCAATCCACCTGCACAGCGACCTGACTGGGCCAGCCTCATGGAGCCTCGTCCAAGCCAGCACCACCTGGACTGTACCAGCCTGCACCAGATTCAAAGGCCCTGTCCAATCCAGCGCCATTTGGATGGGCACCGGCCAGGTTTATCGAACCCTGTCCAAGACAGAAGCGCCGGGACCGGTGCAGGCCAGGCTCACAGAGTCCTGTTCATGCCAGTACTGCCTGGACCAGAGCAGGACAGGCTCTCAAAATTCTGTCCAAGACAGCCACGCCTGCACCGGCCTGTTCTAGCCTCACAGAGCCCTGTCCAAGCCAGCTCCTCCTAGACTCTCCCGGGCAAATCTCACAGAGACTTCTTTAAGCCAGCTGCTCCTTGACCGGCCCTGGCCACCCTCACATAGCACTGTCCATGCGACCCTCACTGGACCAGACTACACCAGACTCACAGAGCCCTCTGCAAGCCAGCACTGCCTGGAACGGTGCAGGCCAGTCTCACAAAGCCCTGTGCAAGTCAGGATCGCCTAGACCAGCCAGGGGACAGGCTTTTGAGCCCTGTCCAAGCCAGTGCTGCCTGGACCTATGGGGGCCAGCCTCAACGAGAATTGTCCAAGGCAGCTCCTCCTAGACTGGGCCGGGCCAGCCTCACAGAGTCTTGTCCAAGCCAGCTGCACCTCGACCTGACTGGGCTTGCCTCTCGGAGCCTTGTCCAATCCAGAGCCACCTGGACTGGACAAGCCTGCACCAGACTCACAGGGCCCTGTCCAATCCAACACCACTTAGACGGGCACTGGTCAGGTTTACAGAACCCTGTCCAGGACAGCACCCCCGGGACCGGTGCGGGCCAGGCACACAGAGCTCTGTCAAAGCCAGGGTTGCCTGGACCAGCCCGGGGACAGCCTATTGAGCCACTTCCAAGCCAGCTCCTCCTAGACTGGGCCGGTCCAGCGTCACAGAGTCTTGTCCAAGCCAGCTGGCCTGGACACAACTGGACCAGCCTCACAGAATCCTTGTCCAAGCCAGCTCCGTCTGAAGTGGCCAAGGACAGGCTCAGAAAGTTCTGTCCAAACCAGTGCCGCGTGGATAGGCCCAGGCCAGTCTCACAGAGCTCTGCCCAAACCAGCGAAGCCTGAACCGTCACGGGCCAGGCTCACAGAGCCGTATCCATGGCAGTACTACCTGGACCAGCGGGGGACAGGATCTCAAAGTCCTATCCAAGCCAGCCACGCCTGCATTGGCCTGGGCCAGCCTCACTGAACCTGGTTCAAGCCAGCTAGCTTCTACCAGACTGGCCCGGGCCAACCTCACAGACCCTTGTCCAAGACAGCTCTTCCTGGACTGGGCCAGGCCAGGCTCACAGAACCCTGTCTAATCCAGCTTCTCCTAGACTGGCCTAGGCCCACCTCACAGAGTCTTTTCCAAGCCAGGTGTTCCTTGACTCTCCTGGGCCAGGCTCACAGAGCCCTGTCCAAGCCAGCACCACCTCGACCACCCTGGGGACTGCTTTTCCAGCCCTGTCCGACTAGCAGTGCCTGGACTGAGGAGGGCCAGCCTCAAATAACCCCGTTCAAGCCAGTGTTAACTGAACCAGACTGCACCAGACTCAGAGCCCTGTCTAAGCCAGCACTACCTGGACCGGCATGGGCCAGGCTCACAGAGGCCTGTCTAAACCAGCACTACCTGGACCGGGATTGGGACAGTCTTTTGAGCCATGTCCAAGCCAGCGCCACCTGGACCGATGGGGGCCAGCCTCAATGAGCCCAGTCCAAGCCAGCTCCTCTTAGACTGGGCCGGGACAGCCTCACATAGTCTGGTACAAGCCAGATGCTCCTCGACCTGACCAGGCCAGCCTCACAGAGCCCTGTGGAAGCCACCTCCTCTTGGACCAGGCTGGGGCAGCTGCACAAGCCCTGTGTGAGACAGGGCCACCTGGACAGGCCTGGGCCAGCATCACACAACCCTGTATAATCCAGCTCCTCCTGGACTAGCCTGGTTCAACCTCACAGATTCTTGTCCAAGCCAGCTGCTCCTTGGCCATCCTGGGTCAGGCTCACAGAGCGCTGTGCTAGCCAGTGTCAACTGGACCAGACTGCACCAGCCTCACAGTGCCCTGACCAAGCCAGGGCTGCCTGGACCCGCGCCGGCCAGTCTCACAGAACCCTGTCCAAGCCAGTGACAACTGAACCAGACTGAACCAGACTCACAGAGGCCTGTCTACGCCAGCACTACCTGGACCAGCATGGGCCAGGCTCACAGAGGCCTCTCTAAACCAGCACTACCTGGACCGGCATTGGGGCAGTCTTTTAATCCATGTCTAAGCCAGCGCCACCTGGACCTATGGAGGCCAGCCTCAAAGAGCCCAGTCCAAGCCAGCTCCTCCTAGACTGGGCCGGGACAGCCTCACAGAGTCTTGTCCAAGCCAGCTGCTCCTCGACTTGACCAGGCCATCCTGACAGAACCCTGTCGAATCTAGCTCCTCCTGGACCAGCCTGGGGCCAGCTGCACAAGCCCTGTGCAATGCACGGCCACCTGGACTTGCCTGGGACAGCCTCACACTGCCCTGTCCAAGACACCACCATATGGACCAACATGGGCTAGACTATCAGAGCACTGTCCATGCCAGTACTGCCTGGGCCTCCGTGGGACACCCTCTCAAACTCCTGTCCAAGCCATCCATGCCTCCACCGGGCTGGGCCAGCCTCACAGAGCCCTGTCCAAGCCAGCTCCTTCTAGACTAGCCCGGGCCAACCTCACAGAGACTTCTCCAAGCCAGCTGCTCCTTCACTGGCCCTAGTCAGCCTTACAAAGCCCGGTCTATGCCCCCTTCAACTGGACCAGACTGCACCAACCTCACAGAGCCCTGTGCAAGCCTGCACTGCCTGGACTGGTGCAGGCCGGCTCACAGAGCCGTGTCCCAATCAGGGCTGCCTAGACCAGCCGGGGAAGAGCCTTTCGAGCCCTGTGCAAGCAAGTGTTGCCTGGACCGATGGGTCTAGCCTCAAAGAGCCTTGTCCAAGCCTGCTCGTCCAGACTGGTCCGGGCCAGCCTCACAGAGTCTTGTCCAATCCAGCTGCACCGAGACCTTACTGGGCCAGCATCACGGAGCCTTGTCCAAGCCACCACCACCTGGACTGGACCAGCCTGCACCAGACTCACAGGGCCCTGTCCAATTCAGCGCCACTTTGACCGGCACTGGCGAGGTTTACAGAACGCTGTCCAAGACTTAACTCCCGGGACCGGTGCAGGCCAGGCACACAGAGCTCTGTCCAAGCCAGGGTCGCCTGGAACATCCCAGGGACAGCCTCCTGAGCCCTGTTCAAGCCAGCTCCTCCTACACTGGGCCGGGCCAGCCTCACAGAGTCTTGTCCAAGCCAGCTGCCCTGGAATCGACTGGACCAGCCTCTCAGAATCCCTGTCCAAGGCAGCGCCGCCTGGAAAGGCCTGGACCAGTCCCACAGAGCCTTGTCCAAACAAGCGAATCCTGAACCGTCACAGGCCAGGCTCAAAGAGCCGTATACATGGCAGTACTACCTGCCCAGCGGGGAACAGGATCTCAAAGTCCTATCCAAGCCAGGAACGCCTGCATCGGCCTGGGCCAGCTTCACAGAGCTCTGTCCAAGCCAGCTAGCTTCTACCAGACTGGCCCAGGCCCACCTCACAGAGCCTTGTCCAAGCCAGCTCTTCCTTGACTGGACCAGGCCATGCTAAAAGAACTCTGTCCAAGTCAACTTCTCCTAGACTGGCCTGGGCCAACCTCAGAGAGTCTTTTCCAAGCCAGCTGATCATTGAACGGTCTGGGCCAGGCTCATAGAGCCCTGTCCAAGGCAGTGTCAACTGGACCAGGCTGCACCTGCCTCACAGTGCCCTGACCAAGCCAGGGCTGCCTGGACCCGCACCGGCCAGTCTCACAGAACCCTGTCTAAGTCTGGTCCTCCTGGACTGGCGCGGGCCAAGCTAACAGAGTCCTGTCCAAGGCAGGGCCCCCTGGACAAGACTGGGGACACCCTTTCAAGATTGTTAAAGCCAGCATGTCCTGGACCAGTGGGGGCCAGCCTCAAAGAGCCCTGTCCAAGCCAGCTCCTCTAGACAGGACCGGGCCAGCCTCAGAGTCTTGTCCAAGCCAGCTGCACCTTGACCGGTCCGGGGCAGGTTCACAGAGCCCTGTCAAAGCCAGGGTCAACTGAACCAGACTGAACCAGACTCACAGAGGCATGTCTAAGCCAGCACTACCTGGACCGGCGTGGGGACAGTCTTTTGAGCCATATCTAAGCCAGCGCCTCCTGGACCGATTTGGGCCAGCCTCAAAGAGCCTAGTCCAATCCAGCTCCTTCTAGACTGGGCTGGGCCAGCCTAACAGAGTATTGTCCATGTCACCTGCCCCTCGACGTGAGCAGGCCATCCTCACAGAGCCCTGTCGAATCCAGCTCCTCCTGGACCAGCCTGGGCCAGCTGCACAAGCCCTGTGCGTGACAGGCGACCTGGACTGGCCTGGGACAGCCTCACACTGCCCTGTCCAAGCCAGCACCATCTGGACCAACATGGGGCAGTTTCACAGAGCCCTGTCCAAGCCAGCTCCTTCTAGACTGGCCCGGGCCAACTTCACAGAGACTTGTCCAAGCCAGCTGCTCCTTAACTGGCCCTAGTCAGCCTTACAAAACCCGGTCTATGCCACCTTCAACTGGACCAGACTGCACCAACCTCACAGAGCCCTGTGAAAGCCAGCACTGCCTGGACCGGTACAGGCCGGCTCACAGAGCCGTGTCCCAATCAGGGCTGCCTAGACCAGCCGGGGAAGAGCCTTTCGAGCCCTGTGCAAGCCAGCGTTGCCTTGACCGATGGGGGCTAGCCTCAAAGAGCCCTGTCCAAGCCAGCTCCTCATAGACTGTCCGGGCCAGCCTCACAGAGTCTTGTCCAATCCAGCTGCACCTCGACCTGACTGGGCCAGCCTCACGGAGGCTTGTCCAAGCCAGCACCACCTGGGCTGGACCAGCCTGCACCAGACTCACAGGGCAATGTCCAATCCAGCGCCACTTGGACCTGCACCGGCCAGGTTTACAGAACGCTGTCCAAGACAGAACGGCCGGGACTTGTGCAGGCCAGGCACACAGAGCTCTGTCCAAGCCTGGGTCACCTGTAACAGCCCGGGGACAGCCTCGGGAGCTCTGTTCAAGCCAGATCCTCCTACACAGGGACGGGCAAGCCTAACAGAGTCTTGTCCAAATCAGCTGCCTTGGACCCGACTGGACCAGACTCACAGAATCCCTATCCAAGCCAGCTCAGCTTGAATTGGCCAAGACCAGGCATATAGAGTACTGTCCAAGCCAGCGCCCCCTGGATAGGCCCGGGCCAGGCTCACAGAGCCCTGTCCATTGCAGTACTGCATGGACCAGCGTGGGACAGGCTCCCAAAGTCCTATCCAAGCAAGCCATGCCTGCATCGGCCTGGGCCAGCCTCACAGAGCCCAGTCCAAGCCAGCTAGTTTCTAACAGACTGGCCTGGGCCAAACTCATAGAGCCTTGTCCAAGCCAGCTCTTCCTGGACTAGACCAGGCCAGACTCACAGAACCCTGTCCAAGCCAACTTCTCCTAGACTGGCCTGGGCCAGCCTCACGGAGCCTTGTCCAAGCCAGCACCACCTGGACTGGAACAGCCTGCACCAGACTCACAGGGCCCTGTCCAATTCAGCGCCACTTGGATGGGCAACGGCCAGGGTTAGAGAACCCTGTCCAAGACAGAACTGCCAGTACCGGTGCTGGCCAGGCACACAGAGCTCTGTCCAAGCCAGGGTCGCCTGGACAAGCCCAGGGACAGCCTATTGAGCCCTGCCCAAGCCAGCTACTCCTAGACTGGGCCAGGCCAGCCTCACAGAGTCTAATCCAAGCCAGCTACCCTGGAACCAACTGGACCAGCCTCTCAGAATCCCTGTCCAAGCCAACTCCGCCTGAAGTGACCAAGGCCAGGCTCAGAGGGTCCTGTCCAAGCCAGCGCCGCCTGGATAGGCCTGGGCCATTCTCAAAGAGCCCTGTCTAAACCAGCGAAGCCTGAACCGTCACCGGCCAGGCTCACAAAGCCGTATCCATGGCAGTACTACCTGGACCAGCGGGGGACAGGCACTCAAAATCCTATCCAAGCCAGCAACGACTGCATCGGCCTGGGCCAGCCTCACAGAGCCCTGTCCACGCAAGCTAGCTTCTACCCGACTGGCCTGAGCCAACCTCACAGAGCCTTGTCCAAGCCAGGTCTTCCTAGACAGGACCAGGCCAGGCTCACAGAACCCTGTCCAAGCCAGCTTCTGCTAGACTGGCCAGGGCCAACCTCACAGAGTCTTGTCCAAGCCAGCTGTTCCTTGACCAGCCGGGGCCAGGCTTACAGAGCCCTGTCCAAGCGAGCGCCACCTGGACCACCCTGGGGACAGCTTTTCAAGCCCTGTCCGAGCTATCAGTGCCTGGACTGAGGAGGGCCAGCCTCAAAGAACCCTGTTCAAGCCAGCATTAACTGAACCAGACTGCACCAGACTCAGAGCCCTGTCTAAGCCAGCACTACATGGACCGGCATGGGCCAGGCTCACAGAGGCCTGTCTAAGCAAGCACTTGCTGGACCGGCATTGGGACAGTCTTTCGAGCCATGTCCAAGCCAGTGCCACCTAGACCGATGGGGGCCAGCCTCAAAGAGCCCTGTCCAAGACAGCTCCTCCTAGACTGGGCCGGGCCAGCCTCACAGAGTCTTGTTCAAGACAGCTGCACCTCGACCTGACTCGGCCAGCCTCACGGAGCCTTGTCCAATCCAGAGCCAGCTGGACTAGACCAGTCTGCACCAGACTCACAGGGCCCTGTAAATCCAACACTACATGAACCGGCGCTGGCCAGGTTTACAGTACCCTGTCCAAGCCAGCACCACCGGGACCCGTGTGGGCCAGACACACAGAGCTCTGTCCAAGCCAGGGTCGCCTGGACCAGCCTGGAGACAGCCTTTTGAGCCATGACCAAGCCAGTTCTTCCTGTACTGGGCCGGGCCAGCCTCACAGAGTCTTGTCCAAGCCACCTGCCCTGGACCCGACTGGAACAGCCTCACAGAATCCCTGTCCAAGACAGCTCCGCCTCAAGTGGCCAAGGCCAAGCTCAGAGAGTCTGGTCCAAGCCAGCGCCCCCTGGATAGTCCCCTGTCATTCTCACAGAGCCCTGTCCAATCCAGCGCTGCCTGATCCGTCGCGGGCCAGGCTCACAGAGACCTGTCCATTAAATTACATCGTGGACCAGCGCGGGACAGGCTCTCAAAGTCCTATCCAAGCCATCCAAGCCTGCATCGGCCTGGGCCAGCCTCACAGAGCCCTGTCCACGCAAGCTAGCTTCTACCAGACTGGCCCAGCCCAACCTCTCAGAGCCTTGTCCAAGTCAGCTCTTCCTGGACTGGACCAGGCCAGGCTCTCAGAACCCTGTCCAAGTCAACTTCTCCCAGACTGGCCTGAGCCAACCTCACAGAGTCTTGTCCAAGCCAGCTGTTCCTTGACTGGCCTGGGCCAGGCTCACCGAGCCCTATCCAAGCCAGTGCCGCCTGGACCACCCTGGGGACAGCTCTTCGAGCCCTGTCCAAGCCAGCAGTGCCTGGACTGAGGAGGGCAAGCCTCAAAGAGCCCTGTCCAAGCCGTTTCCTCCAAGACTGTGCGGGCCACCCTCACAGAGTCTTGTCCAAGCCAGCTGTTCCTCGACCTGACCAGGCCATCCTCAGTAGCCCTGTCTAAGCCAGCACCAACAATACTGGACCGGGCCAGCGTCACAGAGGGCTGTCCAAGATATCTCTGCCTGAAGCGGCCCAGGCCAGGCTCAGAGAGTCCTGTCCAAGCCAGGGCCACTTGGACAGGCCTGGGCCAGGCTCACACAGCCCTGTCCATGCCAGCTCCTGCTTGACTGGCGTGGGCCAAACTCACAGAGTCTTGTCTAAACCAGCTGCTCCTTGACCGGCCAAGGCCCGGTTCACATAGCCCTCACCAAGCCAGCATCTACTGAACCTGACTGCCCCCGACTCACAGAGCAATGTCTAGGCAAGTACTACCTGGACCTGCAAGGGCCAAGCTCAAAGAGGCCTGTCTAAGCCAGCACTACCTGGACCGGCGTGGGGCAGTCTTTCAAGCAATGTCCAAGCCAGCGATACCTGAACCGATGGGGTCCAGCCTCAAGGAGCCCAGTCCAAGCCAGCTCCTCCTAGACTGGGCCGGGACAGCCTCACATAGTCTTGTACAAGCCAGCTGCTCCTCGACCTGACCAGGCCAGACGCACAGAGAGCTAATCTTGGACCAGCCTGGGCCCAGTTGCACAAGCCCTGTGTGAGACAGGGACACCTGGACCTGCCCGGGTCAGCATCACAGAACCCTGTCTATTCCAGCTCCTCCTGGACTAGCCCGGGTCAACCTTACAGAGTCTTGTCCAAGCCAGCTGCTCCTTGACCGGCCTGGCCAGGCTCACAGAGCCCTATCCAAGCCCGTGTCAACTGGACCAGACTGCACCAGCCTCACAGTGCCCTGACCAAGCCAGGGCTGCCTGGACCCGCGCCGGCCAGTCTCCCAGAACCCTGTCTAAGTCTAGTCCTCCTGGACTGGCACGGGCCAAGCTCACAGAGTCCTGTCCAAGGCAGGGTTTCCTGGACAAGCCTGGGGACAGCCTTTCGAGCCTGTTCAAGCCAGCACGTCCTGGACCAATGGGGGCCAGCCTCAAAGAGCCCTGTCCAAGATAGCTCCTCTAGACGGGACTGGGCCAGCCTGAGTCTTGTCCAAGCCAGCCTAGACCAGCCAGGGAACAGCCTTCTGAGCCCTGTGCAAGCCAGCGCTGAATGGACCGATGGGAGCTAGCCTCAAAGAGCCCTGTCGAAGCCACCTCCTCCTAGACTGGGCCGGGCCAGCCTCACAGAGTCTTGTCCAAGCTAGCTGCACTGCGACCTGACTGGGCCAGCCTCATGGAGCCTTGTCCAAGCCAGCACCACCTGGAGTGTACCAGCCTGCACCAGACTCAAAGGCCCTTTCAATCCAGCGCCACTTGGATCGGCACCGGCCAGGTTTACAGAACCCTGTCCAAGACAGAACTGCCGGGAACGGTGCAGGCCAGGCTCACAGAGTCCTGTTCATGCCAGTACTGCCTGGACCAGAGCAGGACAGGCTCTCAAAGTCCTGTCCAAGCCAGCCATGCCTGCACCGGCCTGGGCCAGCCTCACAGAGCCCTGTCCAAGCCAGCTCCTCCTAGACTGGCCCGGGCAAATCTCACAGAGACTTCTTTAAGCCAACTGCTCCTTGACCGGCCCTGGCCACCCTCACATAGCACTGTCCATGCGACCTTCAACTGGACCAGACTACACCAGAATCACAGTGCCCTTTGCAAGCCAGGACTGCCTGGACCGGTGCAGGCCAGGCTCACAGAGCCCTGTGCAAGTTAGGATCTCCTAGACCAGCCAGGGGACAGGCTTTTGAGCCCTGTCCAAGAGAGTGCTGCCTGGACCTATGGAGGCCAGCCCCAAAGAGCCCTGTCCAAGACAGCTCCTACTAGACTGGGCCGGGCCAGCCTCACAGAATCTTGTCCAAGCCAGCTGCACCTCGACCTGACTGGGCTTGCCTCACGGAGCCTTGTCCAATCCAGAGCCACCTGGACTGGACCAGCCTGCAACAGACTCACAGGGCCCTGTCCAATCCAACACCACTTGGACCAGCGCTGGTCAGGTTTACAGAACCCTGTCCAAGCCAGCACCACCGGGATCGGTGTGGGCCAGGCACACAGAGCTCTGTCAAAGCCAGGGTCGCCTGGACCAGCCTGGGGACAGCCTATTGAGCCACTTCCAAGCCAGTTCCTCCTAGACTGGGCCGGGCCAGTTTCACAGAGTCTTGTCCAAGCCAGCTGGCCTGGACCCAACTGGACCAGCCTCTCAGAAACCCTGTAAAAGCCAGCTCCGCCTGAAGTGAACAAGGCCAAGATCAGAGGGTCCTGTCCAAGCCAGCGCCGCCTGGATAGGCACAGGCCAGTCTCACAGAGCTCTGCCCAAACCAGCGAAGCCTGAACCGTCACTGGCCAGGCTCACAGAGCCGTATCCATGGCAGTACTACCTGGACCAGAGGGGGACAGGATCTCAAAGTCCTATCCAAGCAAGCCACTCCTGCATCGGCCTGGGCCAGCCTCACAGAGCCCTGTTCAAGCCAGCTAGCTTCTACCAGACTGGCCCGGGCCAACCTCACAGAGCCTTGTCCAAGACAGCTCTTCCTGGACTGGGCCAGGACAGGCTCACCGAACCCTGTCTAATCCAGCTTCTCCTACACTGGCCTAGGCCAACCTCACAGAGTTTTTTCCAAGCCAGCTGTTCCTTGACTGGCCTGGGCCAGGCTCACAGAGCCCTGTCCAAGCCAGCGCCACCTGGACCACCCTGGGGACAGCTTTTCAAGCCCTGTCCAACTAGCAGTGCCTGGACGGAGGAGGGCAAGCCTCAAAGAAACCTGTTCAAGCCAGCGTTAACTGAACCAGACTGCACCAGACTCAGAGCCCTGTCTAAGCCAGCACTACCTGGACCGGCATGGGCCAGGCTCACAGAGGCCTGTCTAAACCAGTACTACTTGGACCAGCATTGGGACAGTCTTTCGAGCTATGTCTAAGCCATCGCCACCTTGACCGATGGGGGCCAGCCTCAAAGAGCCCAGTCCAAGCCAGCTCCTCCTAGACTGGGCCGGGACAGCCTCACATAGTCTTGTACAAGCCAGCTGCTCCTGGACCTGACCAGGCCAGCCTCACAGAGCCCTGTGGAAGCCAGCTCCTCTTGGACCAGCCTGGGGCAGCTGCACAAGCCCTGTGTGAGACAGGGCCACCTGGACAAGCCTGGGCCAGCATCACACAACCCTATATAATCCATCTCCTCCTGGACTAGCCTGGGTCAACCTCACAGATTCTTGTCTAAGCCAGCTTCTCCTTGGCCGGCCTTTGCCAGGCTCACAGAGCCCCATCCAAGCCAGTGCAGCCTGGACCACCCTGGGGACAGCTTTTTGAGCCCTGTCCAAGCCAGCAGTGCCTGGACTGAGGAGGGCAAGCCTCAATAAGCCCTGTCCAAGCCATTTCCTTAAAGACTGTGCAGGCCAGCCTCACAGAATCTTGTCCAAGCCAGCTGTTCCTCGACCTGACCAGGCCATCCTCAGAAGCCCTGTCTCCGGGCCACCCTCACAGAGGGCTGTCCAAGATATCTCTGCCGTAAGCGGCCCAGGCCAAGCTCAGAGAGTCCTGTCCAAGCCAGGACCACTTGGACAGGCCTGGGCCAGCCTCACAGAGCCCTGTCCATGCCAGCTCCTGCTTGACCTGCCCGGGCCAACCTCACAGAGTCTTGTCTAAGCCAGCTGCTCCTTGACAGGCCCGGGCCAGGTTCACAGAGCCCTGACCAAGCCAGCGTCTACTGAACCGGACTGCACCCGACTCACAGAGATTTGTCTATTCCAGCACTACCTGGACCTGCATGGGCCAGGCTCAAAGAGGTCTGTTTAAGCCAGCACTACCTGGACCGACATGGGGCAGTCTTTCTAGTCAAGTCCAAGCCAGCACTGCCTGGACCAATGGGGGTCAGCCTCCAGGAGCCCAGTCCAAGCCAGCTACTCCTAGACTGGGCCGGGCCAACCTCACAGAGACTTGTCCAAGCCAGATCCTCCTAGACTGCCCCTGGTCAACCTCACAGAGTCTTGTCCAAGCCAGCTGCTCCTTGACCGGCCCAGGCCAGGCTGACAGAGCCTTCTCCAAACCATTGTCAACTGAACCAGACTGCACCAGCCTCACAGGGTCCTGTCGAAGCGAACACTGCCTGGAACGGTGCCGGCCAGTCTCACAGAACCCTGTCAAAGCCGGGTCCTCCTGGACTGGAGCGGGCCAAGCTCACAAAGCCCTGTCCAAGGCAGGGCCGCCTGGATCAGCCTGGGGACAGCCTGTCGAGTCCTGTCCAATCCAGCATTGACTGGACCGATGTGGGCCTCAAGGAGCCCTGTCCAAGACAGCTCCTCCTGGACTCAGCCGGACCAGCCTCACAGAATCTAGTCCAAGCCAGCTACACCTTGACCTCTCTGGGCCAGCCTCACAGAGCCTTGTCCAAGGCAGCGGCACCTGGACCAGCCTGCACCAGAATTACAAGGCGGTGTACAATCCAGCGCCACTTGGAAAGGCGCGAGCCACGTTGACAGAACCCTGTCCAAGACAGCACCACCGGGACCGGTGCGGGCCAGGCACACAGAGCTCTGTCCAAGCCAGGGTCGCCTGGACCAGCCCGGGAACAGCCTCTTGAGCCCTGTCCAAGCTAGCGCCTCCTAGACAGGGCCGGGACAGCCTCACAGAGTTTTGTCCAAGTCAGCTGCCCTGGAACCGACCAGACCAGCCTCACAGAATCCCTGTCCAATCCAGCTCCACCTGAAGTGGCCAAGGCCAGGCTCAGAGAGTCCTGTCCAAGCCAGCACCGCCTGAATAGGCCCAGGCCAGTCTCACAGAGCCCTGTCCAAACCAGTGCTGCCTGAATTATCGCGGGCCAGGCTCACAGAGCCCTCTCCATGCCAGTACTGCCTGGACCAGAGCGGGACAGGCTCTCAAAGTCCTGTCCAAGCCAGCCACACCTGCACCGGCCTGGGCCAGCCTCACAGAACCTTGTCCAAGCCAGATCCTCCTAGACTGGCCCGGGCCAACCTCACAAAGACGTCTTTAAGCCAACTGCTCCTTGACCAGCCCATAGCACTGTCCATGCGACCTTCAACTGGACCAGACTACACCAGCCTCACTGAGTGCTTTGCAAGCCAGCACTGCCTGGACCGGTGCAGGCCAGGCTCACAGAGCCCTGTGCAAGTCAGGATCGCCTAGACCAGCTGGTGGACAGCCTTTTGAGACCTGTCTAGGCCAGTGCTGCCTGGACCGATGGGGGCCAGCCTCAAAGACCCCTGTCCAAGACAGCTCCTCCTAGACTGGGCCAGGCCAGCCTCACAGAGTCTTGTCCAATCTAGCTGCACGGCGACCTGACTGGGCCAGCCTCCCGGAGCCTTGTCCAGTCCAGAGCCACCTGGACTGGACCAGCCTGCACCAGACTCACAGGACCCTGTCCAATCCAACACTGTTGGACTGTCGCTGGCCAGGTTTACAGAACACTGTCCAAGACAGCACCAGCGGAATCGCTGTGGGCCAGGCACACAGAGGTCTGTCCAAGCCAGGGTCACCTGGACCAACCAGGGGACTGCCTCTTGAGCCCTGTCCAAACCACCTTCTCCAAGACTGGGCCGGGCCAGCCTCACAGAGTCTTGTCCAAGCCAGCTGCCCTGGACCCGAATGGACCAGGCTCACAGAATCCCTATCCAAGCCAGCTCCGCTTCAAGTGGCCAAGACCAGGCTCATAGAGTCCTGTCTGAGCCTGCGCCCCCTGGATAGGCCCGGGCCAGGCTCACAGAGCCCTGTCCATTGCAGTACTGTATGGACCAGCGCCGGACAGTCTCCCAAAGACCTATCCAAGCAAGCCATGCCTGCATCGGCCTGAGCCAGCCTCACAGAGCCCAGTCCAAGCCAGCTAGTTTCTACCAGACTGGCCTGGGCCAACCTCACAGAGCCTTGTCCAAACCAGTTCTTCCTGGACTAGACCAGGCCAGACTCACAGAACACTGTCCAAGCCAACTTCTCCTAGACTGGCCTGGGCCAGCCTCACGGAGCCTTGTCCAAGCCAGCACCACCTGGACTGGAACAGCCTGCACCAGACTCACAGGCCCCTGTCCAATTCAGCGCCACTTGGATGGGCAACGGCCAGGGTTAGAGAACCCTGTCCAAGAGAGAACTGCCAGGACCAGTGCAGGCCAGGCACACAGAGCTCTGTCCAAGCCAGGGTCGCCTGGACAAGCCCAGGGACAGCCTATTGAGCCCTGCCCAAGTCAGCTCCTCCTAGACTGGGCCAGGCCAGCCTCACAGAGTCTAGTCCAAGCCAGCTACCCTGGAACCGACTGGACCAGCCTCTCAGAATCCCTGTCCAAGCCAACTCCGCCTGAAGTGACCAAGGCCAGGCTCAGAGTGTCCTGTCCAAGCCAGCGCCGCCTGGATAGGCCTGGGCCAGTCTCACAGAGCCCTGTCTAAAACAGCGAAGCCTGAACCGTCACGGGCCAGGCTCACAAAGCCGTATCCATGGCAGTACTACCTGGACCAGCGGGGGACAGGCACTCAAAATCCTATCCAAGCCAGCAACGTCTGCATCAGCCTGGGCCGGCCTCACAGAGCCCTGTCCACACAAGCTAACTTCTAACAGACTGGACCGGGCCAACCTCACAGAGCCTTGTCCAAGACAGTTCTTCCTGGACTGGACCAGGCCAGGCTCACAGAACCCTGTCCAAGCCAGCTTCTCCTAGACCGGCCTAGGCCAACCTCACAGAGTCTTGTCCAAGCCAGCTGTTCCTTGACCAGCCGGGGCCAGGCTTACAGAGCCCTGTCCAAGCGAGCACCACCTGGACCACCCTGGGTGACAGCTTTTCCAGCCCTGTCCAACTAGCAGTGCCTGGACTGAGGAGGGCCAGCCTCAAAGAACCCTGTTCAAGCCAGCATTAACTGAACCAGACTGCACCAGACTCAGAGCCCTAAGTCAGCACTACCTGGACCGGCATGGGCCAGGCTCACAGAGGCCTGTCTAAACCAGCACTAGCTGGACCGGCATTTGGACAGTCTTTCGAGCCATGTCCAAGCCAGCGCCACCTGGACCGATGGGGGCCAGCCTCAAAGAGCCCTGTCCAAGCCAGCTCCTCCTAGACTGGGCTGGGACAGCCTCACATAGTCTTGTACAAGCCAGCTGCTCCTCGACCTGACCAGGCCAGCCTGACAGAGCCCTGTACAAGAGAGCTCCTCTTGGACCAGCCTGGGGCCAGGTGCACAAGCCCTGTGCTAGACAGGGCCACCTGGACTGGTCTGGGCCAGCATCACAGAACCCTGTCTAATCTAGATCCTCCTGGACTAACCCGGGTCAACCTCAGAGAGTCTTGTCCGAGCCAGCTGCCGTTGACCGGCCTGGGACAGGCTCACAGAGCCCTATCCAAGCCAGTGTCAACTGGACCAGACTGCACCAGCCTCACAGTGCCCTGACCAAGGCATGGCTGCCTGGACCCGTCCCGTCCAGTCTCACAGAACCCTAAGTATAGTCTTCCTGGACAGGCGCGGGCCAAGCTCACAGAGCCCTGTCCAAGGCAGGGCCCCCTGGGCAAGCCTGGGGACAGCCTTTCGAGCCCTGTCCAAGCCAGCACTGCCTGGACCGATGGGGGCTAGCCTCAAAGAGCC